>NC_090762.1:20004180-20006680 GCF_036898095.1 Palaemon carinicauda | reverse complement strand
ATGTTACTCGCAATGCAACTACGGATTTTCAGCAAGTTCTATCCCATCTGGGAATGATCCCACCAGCCAAATCGCCAAAACATACTATGCGAATTCCTTTAATAAAATAATTTGGTATTGAATTAAATTTCTTGGCGTTTAGTCGTCATCAGGTTCAATGATAACTGCGATTATTTTTATGTGTGTACATCTGGTACTCGAGTCATTTGAACATTCTTCTCGTTTTTTTTCTTTTTTTCGTCAGAAGGTTCTGGGATTTTTTTTTTTTTCATTATTAGCCACAAAATTGTTTACACCCGAAGATAAATAGAAATAAACCAACTTGTAAATTTCCTTCTCTCGAATAAGTAAATCTTGTTTTCTTACAGTTCAGTCTTTTGCCTCTTGCTTGTCTCTCTTTTGTTTCGTTTTTTTATTTCTTTTTACTTTTCACTTTCGTATTCTACTCGCTTATAAATCATGGTTATTCATTCCTTTACTGTAAATTACAGTACGTGGTGTACTGTAACTAATTCACGGCTCGGGCGAAAGAAAATTGCACCATTTTCGTTGTTAGTTTTTTGTCTTCTCCGGCCATTAAGCATCTTAAAGTCATTTTAGGGGAAACTCAAAATGACTTCTTTTATCTGTCGACATCCAATAAAGCTTTCACCTGACAAAGGCCTCTCCACCTGCATTTCTCTTTTGAATAACGACCCCGGAGACTCGAAAACTTATTCCTGATAAGTCATCATCGTGTAATTTCATCCTTGAATTATACCGGAAGTGCAATTCATCCCGACTGAATGCAGTGCGGGGCGCCTCTTCCAGGCCAACCTTTCATTGCTTGATCCGACCTTGTACCGCTGCTGTTTACGGCCGCTTTGTTTGCTTTTGGTGGAGATTGTGAGCGTGCAGTATATGCTCTATTCACGCTCCGAGGGCTTTCTTCTCTTGCCGGGTTTTGGACGCGCTGAAATTAGGCAGTTAGGATTGAGGACCTCGCTAGAAAAAAAAAATATGAAGTGATTATGTTGATTGATAGATTGGTAGAAAAATTAATGTTAAGTTCATGAGTTAAAGAAATGGATAAGTGCGTGTAAAAATCAAACTGTAGTGTAACGTGTGGTTCCTTAGAGATATAGGTAGATAGATAGGCAGATATATGTATATACTGTGCAATATATATTTATATTACAGTTTTTATTAATGAAAAATAGATAACAGGGTAAAAAACATGATATTGCTTGCTAGCGGTATTATTTACACTTTTGCAATAAAAATTTATCAAGTTTAGCACATCGTTCCCGGTTCTTGTTAATGTTGCAATTCTGGAATTTTAAATTTTGAATGATTTAGGCCATTGGATGTGGAGTAGATTGTCATACATTAGTACACCTTAAAGTACGATATAAATAGTATTATCACTGCTGTTACCATTGACATTATAACGTCATAATGAATACTATCTTTTTTTCGTATAGCTGCTGTTAATATTACTACTAATAATAAATGGTACTGCTTTTACTACTATTCTAGGAATGATAATTCATACAATGAATTTTGACATCTAAGAAAACGTACCAGGCATGCTAAATAAGATTACAAAATCTGAAATACTATCATATGTACCTAGAAACAAGAAATGGAACAGTGTCATCTTACAATTCATGCCATTTCAACTCCCTCATCATTGTCTATATAAAGCAAAGTTTTCGTACTAATAATGATATGGATGTGTTGCGAAAAGCTGGTTTTTTTCATGTTATCCTTTGCCATCACAATCTGCAAGAACACTTTTCCTTGTCGCCTGTTCCAAGACAATTTTTCCATAATATTAGTCTTAGAAATTCCTTCTCATATATCCTTTTTTTTATTATTATTCTGACCATCCCCTCTATTCTTTTCTGGCTTCTGAACACTAGCCGTGCACATATTCAAACCATTAAAGGAATATCAATACGAATCCATCAGGATATAAAGACTACCATTAAAGCTGACTCGATTTTGTATCCTATCATCTTGCGGATGAGGGTATGGTGGTGGACCAGGTTGAGGAGCGAGGCATTTTCTGCCGGACGTTGGGTATCTAGAAAACGCCCCCGGCCAAAATATTTCCCCCCACAGTTTTTCGCATCGGACGAGGCTGACCAGCGGCTGTTCTTGATAGAATGTGTCTAGTACACACCTGTCATTTGGACATACACGGACGGAGATGGGGGACGGGAGAGGGGGCGGGTGATGTGAAGTCTCGGCAGCTGTCTGGTAAGACGCGCGTGTTTCGTTTGCTTTCGGGAGACTTCAAGGGATTTTTTTTTCCAGTTGCATGTTGCTGAGGAAATTTGGATTTATCGTTATTTCCACTTCGACTACATTCCATATTTTTCCTTGATTATTCTTGTTTAGTTTCATTGCCACGTCAACTATTTTGACCTTGTTACCATTTTCGATAGGTTCACATATTCCTTTGAAAACGCGTTTGTATATATCTATTTTAACGGTGTTGATTACAACTTAATCA
>NC_090762.1:19986680-19999180 GCF_036898095.1 Palaemon carinicauda | reverse complement strand
ATTATTATTGTTGTTGTTGTTACTATTTTGAGCTAAGCTACAACCCTAGTTATGAAATAGAATAAAAAAAAGTCGAGTAACTACTAGAAACGCAAGGATTAAGAACATTACTAGAAGCAGCACGCTTAGAAAAAAAAAAAAAAAAAAAACATGTCGAGGCACTTTGAGCAAGAGAAGGATCAAGGCCATTACTAGAGGCCCCACGAAAGAAAAATTGTTAGGCGAACGCCATTAACGAAATATCACCGACGTCCCTTGGGGAACGGCCATCTATAGTGCATGAAAAATGTAAGATTAAAAGTATCCTTACGGAAGATGGTCAGTAAGATAAGACTCCCCACAAATTCTTGAGGCCATAATGGTCGTGTGGGAAATGTGTAATGGTTCTCACTGACCATTGCCTCCAGCCATGGCGTGCTAGACCCAAGCTACGATCATCTGTCATTAACTCTCTCTCTCTCTCTCTCTCTCTCTCTCTCTCTCTCTCTCTCTCTCTCTCTCTCTCTCTCCTCTGTCCCTTCGATTTATCCCATCCCTCCCTCTCCCTCTAGACTGAATGCTCGCCTAACTCCCTCTCTTTAACGTCCTTTCTCTCATGCTTTCTCATTTATTTTTGTCTTTATATTCTCATTAGTACTGATCCTTTTATTGTACCTTGGGTCATTTATACAGTGTTCAAATAATGTATCGTAACTGATCAGATTAAGAAATTTTGCCTGGGTATAATATTCTTGACATTCAACTATAGCAAAAGTGCTTCTGAAGGACACGAATGAAAACTACATCTCTGAGCAATAGCACTTCATTATTTAAAAGTATGCTTTTTTAAATAGAACGAAGTAATACGAAACAAGCATGTTCTCTCTCTCTCTCTCTCTCTCTCTCTCTCTCTCTCTCTCTCTCTCTCTCTCTCTCTCTGAGAACTAGCCATTATCCGTGTTCATCATTACAAAATTTTATATTACAGCATAAATCTTTAACCCTAAGAGCTACTGGCCAAATAACAGAGCAGCGCCTGACCATGCCTGATACGTTTTGGCTCCGGGTCACTTCGACGCTGCTGATAAGATTCCAGTCGGGTCATGAGTTTTGGGATGTTTTCACCTGGAAAGATTTTAGTTCTTTGTTTGTTGGACTTTCTGTTGACCCGCATTATCTGGAGTGAATGTCGTGAAAGTAAATAGGTTATATGTATCCTAACTTTCTTCAGGATACATAAAAACTATTATTATTATTACTGGCTAAATTATAATCCTAGTTGGAAAAGATGGATGCTATAAGCCCAAGGACTTCAATAGGAAAAATAGCCCAGTGAAGAAAGGAAATAAGGAAAAACTACAAGAGAAGTTGAAGAACAATAATAATATCAAAATAAATCTTTCATGAAACAATCCATAATTGGGGAAACTAAAACAGGGCTATTTATAGATTTTCTTTACTTAAAATGTACTGTCATTTGAATTGAAATATACTGATTTATTAGAATACGAATTAACTACGTTGAGGGTTTAACATTTGGCACTTAGAGAAATTGTTGTTATTGGACCAGAGGCGGGTTGTTTCGTCGAAGTGTCTCAGATCGGAAACCACGATCAAAGTCTGTGAGAAACCCCAGAGCAGAAAAAAAAAAGAAAAAAGAAAAAAAAGGTGGGTCCTGACCACCTCTGCCCGCTACTGTGTGTGCACCCTTGGGCGGCTCTCTCACCCACCTACTATTATGGGGGCGGAGGAGTGCACGAAGACGATTGGGATGAAAAACTCAAATAGGAAGATGGGAGCTAAGAGAACGGGAGGTGACAGAGAGAGAGATAGAGAGAGAGAGAGAGAGAGAGAGAGAGAGAGAGAGAGAGAGAGAGAGAGAGAATCTGAACAGACAAACTAAGGCTCTGTAGTAAGACCTGCCCACATGCTGATCTTGCATGGGGTCCTCTTTTCTTGATCACGATATTTCTACCTGAGCTTTCGTACCAAATCAACTTTGGGTCTTTAAAGAGAACTCCTCTTTAATTTTACCCCAGTCTTTGATTGCTACCTGACAATCCCTGATTTGTATGACACGCTCCTCGTGTCTCCTTGGAACTTTTATTCCCAGGCATATGTATTCAATGCCTTTAAAACTTATATTACCTCGTAGACCAACAATCTAACGTGGCATGATAAGATACTAAGCTTAATAAGTTTCATATAAGCTGCTTTGTCATACTTCATTGTTCATGAATTTCATAAAAGCAAAGGATGTTTCTGATCGCCATGTGATTTGGAATACTTGAATTAGTATATTATTAGTCGTTCCTCAACCAAGTGAAAAAGCCGTTTCAACAATGCGTGTATATGTCATGCAATTGCTAAACGGTGTGTATGACGGTATTTGTCCGGTGAACAGCTATTATTAAAGTAACCACAAACGGATTAAACTTCCGTCTAAGGAATACAAGACACGAATCCGTTTTTTAATTGATGAAGAAATTATTTATCATAATTAAGATCCTATGTTATTTCGCATGCTATATATTCTTCATTAAAAATTGACTGTAATTGTTGATGACGGTAATTGGCAAGGCCAGTTTACGTAAACTAATCAACAAGGTTTACTTAACTAATCAGTAAGGTAATATTAAAGGATTTAAAAAACGTACGTCATGAACTCCAAACTTATTTTGATTTTATAGCCTTCCCCACTTAAATCGGGTAAAGGCGTTACTTCAAGTCACAGGCAACAATAAAGATACAAAGTGATTCCTACTAAACGGAAAATAATCCACATACAGTATACAGTACAATACACCCATGAAATCTTAAGGTCTGTCCACTCCTGAGGTCTGGCCAGAGCCCCGCCCAGGTTCTTGGGCAGTGGACGGTGGGCTCTCAAGATTGGATCCTGAGGCCACAAGACCATTTTGACCAGATGTCAGGGACGCATAGTTTCGAAATTCACATGTCTGAGGAGGATGCTGGATTCAACTTTATTTGTTGAAAATATATTGTAGTGGTGGGTTAGTTGTTAATATTCAATGCGAATTTGCATTTGTGCATTTGTGATTGTTTGTTCATGATGCTTATTGCTTGGACTTTTAACTTATGTCCGTTTATATATATTCGTTTATTTAGCTTTGTCTGACATGTAGATGATTCCTGATTATGCATTTATGATAGAGTTTGAAATAGGATGCATAACACAAACGGATTATGGTATTTTTTCTATTTTTGTGGGTCTTTTGTTTGTTTCTTCGTAGTTTGTTTTTCTTAAATAAACCAAGGTTTGATATTGAGAGTTCATGATATTATTCCTAGTCATATTTTGATTTACTTTATTGTCACCATTCATTGATATTTTTTCTTTAATATGTACTCATATTTAATCGTGATGTGATATATCATTCAATCTTTATCGATAAAATCCCTTTGTATTGATCGATATGCAAAGTTTATATCGACTGCATTTGGGGTTTGCTTTTCTGCATATGTGGTCCGAGTGGTTAGTGGACGGAAAGTAGCCTTCAAGTAGACTTAATTTTTTCTATATATACCGGTTTGATTCCTTTTCGTATTTTTTTTCCATGAATTCACACTTTCATCATTAATAACTGCGGAATATTCTTTTATTGACATTTTCCCTCACAGTTGTTATTCGTAATCTGTCAATTATTTCATCTTCGCAAGTACTTTTCATATTCATAATTTTGTTTGTGTGCTTTGAACTTGTTTACATCGCCATTAATGTAAGCATCAACCTTCTCTATTGTGATAACTAGCAAACTTTGTTCCAGAAACAGTAGTCAAAAGTAGCAAAAACAAAAGTAACTGCAGAGTCATTTAATTTCCTACGATGGTTAGTAAGCGGATGATAGGTCGTGGGAAGACGTTTCTATTTGATCATTACTCTCTCTCTCTCTCTCTCTCTCTCTCTCTCTCTCTCTCTCTCTCTCTCTCTCTCTCTCTCTCTCATTTTAATTATCAATAGTATCGTTACCGTTGGGCAGCCCTTCGGTGGTGAAGGTGCCGGAAGAAGACAAATTCTGCCCATTTAGACGTGTTCTTCATATTCAAATAAGCCATATATTTTTTATGCAATAATGTCTGCAGAATCCAGATATTAATGTATCAAAAATATATGGCTTATTTGTATATATATATATATATATATATATATATATATATATATATATATATATATATATATATATATATATATATATATCGCAAATATATCCATAACTTAGATTTGAAATTCACAGAAAAGTATTTTTCATAATTATCATAAGTATTTTTCATAATTAAACTCTCTATGAAGATCCTCCCGTCAAACATTGAAAATAAAAATGACTACTGAGTCAGATGGTAGTAAAAAGTTCTTTTTTTCACCAAATACTAAAAGAAACTTCTAGATGATATTCGGGAGATTTCAATGCCATTTAGGTTATTTTTCTTTATCCTATTTCAAGTAGTATCTTAAAAATAATGTAAACAGGTACATCATTAGTAATGACAACCTTTCAATTTGTCTGTAGTTAAACAAAAAACGATGAAATATTTAAATGTTCTGTTGTAATTTATAGCAATTAACTATTCGAATCTGTAATTCTATATCGGTTTTAATAAGTCGATGGATTGACCTTCATACCTATAAGGTGGTAATAAAAATAGTTCAGATGTGAAATAAATTTTGAACTCACTAATAAATGTCATCCTTTCTGCATAAATTATGTCACTGTGTGCAACTTTTGGTTAATGTGCTTGACTCATTTTTCAAGATTCACTAAAAAAGAAAAAAAAAAGGATATAATATCTTGACTTCACAGCTATTGAATTTACGTTATACCTCAAGACCCTTATACTATTTTCATAACAAAAGCTATTGGTTGAAGAATGCTTAATTAGACAAATCATAGTAGAGACAAAAAACCTGTTTACATTGGAACGTGGTTGGCGGGGAAAATTCAAGAGACACTCTGGCTCCCATTATTTTCGTCAACGCTTTATCCCACTTATGATCTGTGCGTGCATAAACTCGATTTGATATAAAACATCTTCCGGGTTACAAAGACATGTTACTTGCATAGATCAATGACAGAGATTGGTGATATTAAACGAATTTATAAAAAAAAAATGAAGAATTTAAAAGTCTGACTTTCAGAGCTTTCTCAAATACCTATAATCTCTCTCTCTCTCTCTCTCTCTCTCTCTCTCTCTCTCTCTCTCTCTCTCTCTCTCTCTCTCTCTCTCATACAAAATAGCAAATACTTGGAATAAACTTCCAGTGGATGTAGTGAACAGTAACACGGTAAACGAGCTCAAGAATAAGTTAGACAAGATCATAGGAACTCTAAATACTTAAAGTAAATCGCTCTACCAAAGTGCAAATGGAGATTCCGCGGCTGCACTAAAAAGTCTTTGAGACATCCAAAATCCTTGTAACTCTCTCTCTCTCTCTCTCTCTCTCTCTCTCTCTCTCTCTCTCTCTCTCTCTCTCTCTCTCTCTCTCTCTCATTGACTTCCATTTTCAACATAATTGCAATATAGGCAGCCGGGGAGCACAGCTACTTGCATCCATTAAAGGTGTGCAGGAACACTTTCCTGACTCCTCTTGGCACTCATCACCCTATGCACCAGTTTGGGGCTTTCTCCATTATTCTCATCATAGAGTCATGCACAGCGGTAATTTGTTTCCTGCTAAGTGATACTTGGTTGGACTTTTCGTGACTTCTTCCGCCGCTTTTCTTTGTGTCTTTGTCACAGCTTTTATTTATTTCTTTTTTTTTCTTTTTTTGTTTACTCGAACATGCTTGGCCATCTTCTCGGGTTTGGTCTTTTGAACTTCAAGTTTCTTTTTTTTTTTTTTTTTTTTCTGCCGTTCTTTCTTCCACATTTCTTGGTCCTCGTGGCGAAAAGGCAAACAACATCACGATTTCTCTGCTTTCTATACAGCTTTACCTAGCCAGTTTTTGCCTCGCTTTATCCTTCTATCTATTGATACATATTATGTGTATTTTTTGTTTAGGGCATATTTTTTCTACTCTTTAATCTCAGGTTGTTTCCTAAAAATGTATTACCATTTTTATATGATATTGCCGTTTTCCGCCTCCTGTTCGTTCGTTAAATTGCCTTCCCATATCAGCCACGCAAGCCCCCAGTCTCTTGCCTATAATGTTGATATATTATTTTGGTTGATGTTTTTAGAATAACAATATAGCTTTGGATTGTGTTTTGCCTTAAAACATCCACTTCAAAGTGACCATGCTATCAATATATAGCAATCTTTTATTCTTTTCATTGGAGTGTTCCTTATAACTTTCCGTTTAAAGATTTAAAGGCCATTCATAAATGGCAGAGGCAAGAGACAGTCACATTGTCCTATCAAGCAGGACAATGCCCCAGAGACGGACCATATTACTTATGATCAGTGCCCAAGCCCCCTCTCCAACTAATCTAGGACCAAGGAGGGGCAGGCAGATAGACCTATGGGCTCCCCCAAACCCCCCAACCTTAGCTCACAAGGATGGTGAGGTTGCAGCGACCAGAGGTACTAATGAGTTTGAGCGGAGCTCTAACCCCAGCTTGGCAATCACCAGGCAGGGACGCTAACACCAGACCTCCACAATCCAGATAATTGTTGATTTATTTTGGATTTTAAGGAAATTTCCTGGTATTAAGTCATCTTCCTTGATCAGGAAACAAGCGCATTGGTAAATATTTCAACCCTAAAGTAGAAAAGTTATTGTTTTTCGTTAAACGCAAGGTGAATAAATCACTCACATAATTTGCTAGAAATAATATAATTGATCATCTAATTGCATTGCAGTCTTATATAACATTGAAATTACATCTGCTGTCGAGGTCTTCCTCCATGTAAGTTATGTCGGTCATCAGTGTCCTTTAACCTTCCGTCGAAAATCATCAATCTTGGAGAAATCATTTCCTTAGGAAGTTCATAGAAACTTTATCGTGAAGAGCAAAGGAAGTTCATTAAGCCTTGGGGATTAGGGCCTGATATGACCATTGTCTTGAAATGACCTTGGAGAGGGGACGAGTTTCACCTTTACACACCACACAGGACAGAGAATTGTGATGCCGATAAAAATGAGGACAATACTTTGATGTGTGTCTTGGGGTGGGGGTAGGAGGGGCGTGAAAGACAGTTTCTCGTGATTACGGGACTCATGACGTTACCTGACCGCAGCCCGATAACGTGACGTGACTTTATTTTATATAATGTTTATCTTATAACTAGTTGTTTCTTAATATGTTCTGTTGATGACGTTTATGACAGATATGACTTATTTATTCGATTGTCGAACGAGTGCAATTTATTAACAATACCCCTTCAATTTCATCAACCTCGACGTTGGTATTGTAGATTTTTGAGCATTTAAAGCATTCTATAGGTCAGTGATTAAGTGATGTTCTTTCTGTAAATTATCGTTACAAAATGTTAAAAGGTGATAGGTTCATTTAAAAAGCACAAGGCACTAACTCATAAAACTAGGGACCGAGAGAACAAAGATTCAACCCCATAATGGCATATAAATGTAATACACAGCAGTTAGATCATGTATAACTTTTCTTCTACTTAGGTCAGTGCATGGCATCATCACTGCTTGTCTGCATAATGGGTAATTAATTATTTTGGTATAGGTAACTTTTTATATCTAAAAATGGTAGTTCCTTAGTTTGTAGGAAATCATTCATAGTCAAAATTGAGAATAGATAAACATGGACTAAAGTTGTCATTTAGTAGATAAATTTTAAACATATGACAAATTAAATGAGGTATTATTATCCATGTATACGACTCCTTGGCATGGAAGATCACGATCCTTTAGGTGTTCGAGGTATGGTATCAAGGGTTTTTAAAGAATCATTGTAATTTATGAGATAAAACAGGGAATTTTATTACCTTTGGAGTACTTTAGTTATTTAGGTACTTTACCTGATTTAATATCTTTAATGATTTTCTAATAATATCTTAAACTGACGTCGTACCTTCGTATTTACTGAACCAGGGCATAATTTCCCATCCCTCCAATTAAAGCTGATTGGCTGGGTCAGCAAGAAATACCATACACAAGAAAAGAAAAATTAACAGTTAATTTCATTAGCGTTTCCTCCCATTGGGAGGCGGAGAGCTCCAGGGAAACGTGAAATGTGGCTTCCTGAAAGAGGGAAGAAAAATTAAAGAATGGCATGTATGGAAGTCATAAAGGCAACCAAGAAGATATGGAGTGTGTGTGGGCCCCTTCGGGATTACTAATGTCCGGCCTAAGCCATGTGGTCTTCACCAACTCCAATTTGTTTCCAGATGCCAAATTAAGGAGGAGATTAAGCGAATGGGGGCATCTGGTGGCCTCGATGCCCACGCCGCCCTGGAACCACCCACTGGAATTATTCATTCGCTAACATACCTCCCTCAAAGCATTCTTGTCTTCCTCCTAGACCTATTCGTTTAAGGCAGTTTTCTCTCGAATGCTCTGCACTGTTACTGAATGCCATTACACCCGGTGTAATTGTTATGCTGTTTGAGCTACACAGTTTGTAATTATTATTTTGGCAGTTAACCTTATTAACCCCGTTTTCCCTCAAGCTCGAGGTTTTGTAACCGTGTCTTTTCCTGGAGGATCTGTGGGCAAAAATGGGAAAGACTCTTCGTTAGCCGGTGTGCGAAAAATGTTAGGTTTCACGTCGCTGTGAATAGCGAAAGATGATCATTTTATGGCAATCTAGTGTTTTGTTTTTTCAGTGAACACCATATTTGTGAATCTTTTCAGCTATTTTAGTTGATATGTGATTCTATTTAATAGACAATTTGCATTGTAGTATAAATGACATTAATTTTATCATTTATGACAATGACTATATCACTAACACTAGAGATTTTAATCAATGTAAATATTAACCACAATGGCATTTAATATCAAATTCTTCCTTTGGTAATGTATATCCACTGGAAATTCATTTATGATAAATGCTTCTGGCGGAGCAAGGACTCGAACCTATGCCTCTGAATCGAAACATTGCCACCAGTGACTCTTATGTTGTTCCTTTATAGCGTATTAAACTATATGCTAACAGCTCTTGCTTGATTAATGATTCAAGTCCCTATTTCGTATTTAGTAGAGACGACGTATTTCAGGACATTCACTAATTTACCCGAGATAATTTTGCATGAAAATTGTGATGTGACCAGCGCATGTACTGAGCCATATGTTTTTCTTGATGTCTTTTCAATCGGTATACATCCTCAGTGAAGTATAGATACGATTAAATATAATTCAGTAGAGGAAAGGTGAAATGTAATTTAGTATAATAACGTACTAATATATCTTGGGGTTTTTCGTCAAACATCATAATTATTATGATAATTGTGTTATGCAAAAAAGCCACTTTGTTCTGAGGATTAGGACAATGTATCTCTGGATCCTGTATCTTTCATGCATATGATTTACGATTATCTTGAGAAAAAGTTTTAGACACTTAGTTTCTTAAGATAAAAAAACTATTAAAAGCCAGGTTTGATGTAGCTAATTCAAAGGAAAATAATTGTAGGTACTTCATTCATAAAGCTACTATAAATTATGTTCTTGAGATATAGGTGTTGCGATGCCAGTCGAATGAATAAGTGAATAAATGAAATAAATCTCTAAATATACTATCTTTAGGAACCGTGTAATCCTTTTATTTGATCATTTTTATATATTATTATCCTATTTGGTCTTCAGCAGCCACTGATTCTCGTCTTTGATTCTTGGATAAAAACTTGGAATTATTCAATTAGATCGTTTTATTTCATGTATACTATTGTTTTCTCGTTCTGACAATCTTTTGTATTCCGAGCTTCATAGTCTAAATCACCCTTAATTTTGAATTTTGTATGCAATTAAATCGGGGGAAATGGAAAAATAAAGACTCGCTTATAAAGACGTACTCGAGAAGGTAGACTTCCATCTTGTTTCACAGTTTATCCGTTACTTTTTCATTTAAATTTATCTTTAATCTGTAATATTTCTTTGTGTTTTTTCTCATAGTTGATTATATATTTTTTAGTTACTTATGTACACGATACTACTTTCTCCATTAGGGTTCTTGGCTTTTAGCATTTTAGTTTTGCAACCAGGGTGTAGCTTGGCTTGTATTTATAATAAAAATCCTAAATGGACACAAACCTAAGGTTTTTTAACATTTGAAATTATCGCGGCGATCTTTCATGATCAAACAGAAAAAGTATATTATATTCATAATCATTATAGCATCTTAGTTCTTGAAAACTTACCCAAAACACCATGGACGGAGGATTAATTTGAAGAAGATTAACTTCACATAATGCTGCAGACGAGAGCTGTGTAACTTTCATTTCAATTCATTTTCCTTTCGCTCAATGTTACTTTCGTTGAAAGTAAGGGAATACAGACAGAGGTCTTGTAAGCGGATGAACATCTGGAGGAACATGAAATTTGTTGATGAGTAAATTGATAGAAGTTTGTGTTCTTAATATCTTGAAAATTCATGGTCGAGCATAGAGTCTTGAGAGAGAGAGAGAGAGAGAGAGAGAGAGAGAGAGAGAGAGAGAGAGAGAGAGAGAGAGAGAGAGAGAGAGAGAGAGAGAGAGAATTACGAATATCTTAAGATGACAATTATTATTATTATTATTATTATTATTATTATTATTATTATTATTATTATTATTATTATTATTATTATTATTATTATTATTATTATTATTAGCTAACCTACAACCCTAGTTGGAAAAAGCATAATGCTAAAAGTACAAGGGCTCCAACAGGGAAAAATAGTCCAGTGAGGAAATGAAATAAGGAAAATAATAAACTACAAGAGAAGTAGGGAGAAATGAAAATGAAACACTTGAGAAGAGTAACATTAAATTATATCTTTCATATATAAACTATAAAGAGACTTATGAATAACTAAATAATTGAGATTAGATAAGTAAGTAGACGGATAAATGAGTATCCTGTTTTAATGGTGAACAGGCTGACATGAGACTTTTTATAGTTTATATATGAAGTAACTTGAAGTATCTTGTTTTAATGTTAATGTTTTTAAAATATTTTAATTGTTCATTACTTCTTATATCGTTTATTTATTTCCTTATTTCCTTTCCTCACTGGGCTATTTTTCCCTGTTGGAGCCCTTGGGCTTATAGCGTCTTGCTTTTCTAACTAGGGTTGTAGCTTAGCTAATAATAATAATAATAATAATAATAATAATAATAATAATAATAATAATAATAATATATTAAAAGTAATAGTAATAATAATAATAATAATAATAATAATAATAATATATAGATAGATAGATAGATAGAAATCGAGAGAGTGCATGAAGAGTGAAAGCACTTACCTGTCATTTTCTTGTGTGCAAATTCTCATGCTTATTATAATTACCTTTGATAGTCTTGCAAATGAAGAAGCAGGGCGTCAAGGCCTCTCAAAACAGCCGTGCCCAGTAAGCCCATTGCAAGACGCCCCTTAAAATGAATGGCCGCTTAGAAATATTGCAATGGATGCCCCGGTCACGAGCGGCCCCTGGGCCACCCTCTGATGACCACGTCTGCCCAAAGGTGTTCACGGATCCTCCAGGACTCCTATTGGACTCCTCTTCATCCTCTTCCTTTATTTACTCATCTTTAGCCCCCTCTCTCTCTCTCTCTCTCTCTCTCTCTCTCTCTCTCTCTCTCTCTCTCTCTCTCTCTCTCTCTCTCATATGTAGGTATTGGAAATAGGGTTGGTTTCCCTAACCTTTCGTAAAATCGAGTGGTTTTTTTTTTTTTTTTTTTTTTTTGTATTGATATAGGCTTACGACGTTTGATATTTGCATTAATATAAAAGTTATTACCCTGATTTTAGAAGCAAAAGTTGCCAAAGTACCTTTAGAAATGATTCCCAACTAGTTTTTTTAAGCCAAGAAACGAAGAGAGCGTTCCTTGCAAGATATCCAAAGACCATACCTTCCGGGCCCCTCCAGCTCCTTGCAAACACTTTACAATTGGTATTTGTTTAGTTAGCCTCCCAGGAGATCCCTCCAGCTTCATTCCAGCGAGCCAACTAGCCGATGAAAAAAATCGTGTAGCTGGAAAACACATCTTTTTAGTCGTGAGGGGGCCATTAAATCTTCTTCTCACGACGAAGGGCAAGGAGGCCTGGGGTCCGCCGGTGGGTCTTCTTGCCCTAGGGCAAGGGTGGTGGGCTGGTACTACCACTACTGCCATCCCCATTGCCCTTCCAATACTAAGGTTATAATCACAGTCAACACCCGGGTGCTTAGACTAGTTCTAATTACGGGATTTCATTTTGAACCGAGAACCATCATTTCATATTGGGTATTTACCGCCCACTCTCTCACTCTTAGACCTCCTCCTTCACCGTACCTGCCTCCTACCTGTCCCGAATACACGGCTTCCACAAATGGTATGGTTTAACAATCAGTTTGCAACGTTTCCTTCAAAGTTGCAAACGACGATAATCAATTTGTTCTTTCGTCTACTCTTA
>NC_090762.1:19966680-19974180 GCF_036898095.1 Palaemon carinicauda | reverse complement strand
ATAAAATCAATGTAGTAATTCTGCAGATAGTCGAAAATATTGCAAGCTTCCAAAGCTGTTTTTTTTTTAAATTATAGGGAATTTAATTTTAGGGCGCGAAGATGAGTATTAAGTAACCTGGTGAGAAAATAAAAAAGAAGAGCTTAAGAGTAAGCATTTAAGAAAGGCAAATTCATAAAATGGAGGATAAAATGATTAATAATGGAGAGAGAGAGAGAGAGAGAGAGAGAGAGAGAGAGAGAGAGAGAGAGAGAGAGAGAGAGATGTAATCGTGGTAAGCTGGACAGGAGCAGCCATTGTGAAGACGAGAATAGGACTGATGATGAGAGTGATAAAGATTTTGAATCGAACATTCCGAGTGCAATGAATGCACAAGTCTCCAACTATGGAGTTGCAACAGCGGGGGAGTAATAATTTTCAACTGATCAAGCTCTCGCGGGTATTTAAACCACGTTCAAATTGAAGCTAGTTAGATGCATTACTGTAAGGCAAGTATACATGCTAAGACGTTCTCGGTTTTTTAAGGTTTTATTTTAAGTCTTTCTTATGCCATACTTTCTCAATAATATTTAATATTTCATAAGCGCACATTTGTTATACATGATCATCCTGATACAATGAAATTTCTTTTGGAACGAATTACTTAAAAGATTTCATTTAAATCCATTTTCCTAATTACTCCATCAATTACTTAAAAGAAGACTTCATTTAAATCCATTTTCCTAATTCCTCCATTAATTACTAAAAAGAAGACTTCATTCAAATCCATTTTCCTAATTACTCCATCAAATACTTAAAAAAAGACTTCATTTAAATCCCTTTTCCTAATTACTCCATCAATTACTAAAAAGAAGACTTCATTTAAATCCATTTTCCTAATTACTCCATCAATTGCTTAAAAGAAGACTTCATTCAAATCCATTTTCTTAATTACTCCAACTCACTTTCAATCCACTTATAAATGGAACGATACTGTCTGAAGTCTTCCCGTGAATATTCGCAGTATCACCACTAATAAATATCCTGTTCTCCCTTGTTTAATTGGAGATGAGAAACAGAGAGATGCACTCTCGTGGTCATTTTAATTTCCATCGGATGATATATCAATATTTTATCGCAATGACTCACCGACTATTATCCAGGCTATCATCAGGATCAACTTCAGTACAATGTATCTCTCTCTCTCTCTCTCTCTCTCTCTCTCTCTCTCTCTCTCTCTCTCTCTCTCTCTCTCTCTCTCTCTCTTGCCTTTAAAACCTAAAAGCATACATTTGCCGGTCTTTGTACTCGTAATAGAAATATATAAAACTTTGTTGAGGAATACAATTGTTTGTAAAGCTGATGTATATAGCACATTACCAAAGATGGTCTTCTGTAGTAAGAGTGATTCCAGTAAAAAAGACGATAACAACTGTTTAGAGAATAAAAGAAAGGAATAATTTGTGTTTTCATAGGTATATTCTTTTTTCTTTACTCATGATCCAGTCTCAATCGTGGGACAGGAGAGACTTGAGCATTTATTCTAGATGTTGTAGGCCGTGTGAAACAACTTTATATAGAGTAGAATAAGCACCTCTAAAGGAACACAGTACAATATATGTATATATATATATATATATATATATATATATATATATATATATATATATATATATATATATATATATACATACATACATTATGCATATATATATATATATATATATATATATATATATATATATATATATACAGTATATATATACATATATATATATATATATATATATATATATATATATATATATATATATATATGTGTGTGTGTGTGTGTGTGTGTGTGTGTGTGTGTGTGTTTGTGTGTGTGTGTACGTGTGCTTAAAACAGGAATACAGGATGGTCAGACGCAGTAAACCACAAGGAAAAGAAGAAAAAAATACTGTATGTATGTATGCATATATGTATGCATTCATGGAGTTCCAATACTGGTGAAATAATGATAACTTTGCGTTATCACAGGTAATGTCCAGATGCCAGATCTCTCTCTCTCTCTCTCTCTCTCTCTCTCTCTCTCTCTCTCTCTCGCTGTCTACTTTCAATGTGAATATAAGTTTGGAACATTTTTATTTAAAAGTCTTAACAAACATACGTTACATCAACATCATTGATATCATTATTATAGTTACCTATCACTAAAGCAACGCTGTACAATATAGATGTACCATATGAGCTAAGGTGAGATAATGTGCATCTTCACCATCATCACCATCATCACCATCACCATCAAAGCATTACCCAAGAACGGAGATCACAGTGTATTATGTACACTTAGATTCAAAAGTCCGCCGACACTCAAGGGGAATCGTTCGTCAGAGGTCTCTAGTGTTACCATCACAAAACAAAGAAAGAGTTGGTCTTCTTACTACCTTCAAGGAAATGGGCGGAGACTTGTCCAACCTCAGCGAACGCTTAAAAATATTACAAATCGAGTTGCCATATTTCATTCTGTGGTATCATTTGTCCCTCGAGTATTCACTACAAATACATAAAACACACACACACACACACACACACACACACACATATATATATATATATATATATATATATATATATATATATATATATATATATATATATATATATATATATGTATATATATATATATAATTATTTTTACTATTCTTTTGAGGAGCCCAGTAGACACTCAATGGATGGGTAGGTGGCTGGGGGGGGGGGGGGGGGCCGCCTAGGTAGGAGGAGGGGATTACTCCTCCCCCGGGGAGTCCGACAATGAAGAATTCGAGGAAACAAGGAAGTCATTTGTATTTCAGAGGTTGTGGAAAAAGGTTAATAAATTCTTGATACAACTTGTAAAATATTGTATCATTGCCTCAATCTAATTTGATAACCGTTAATGTTCCATGAAATATTGCTAACCTAATTCATAATTAGTTCATTTGTAGTAGCTAGTAACAACCGAATAAATAGCCTTTGTTGTTCTAAGGTTGATTAGTAACCAAAGTTAACTATTAACTTTGCATAATAAATAATCTGTGGTGGAAACAGTAAATACTGATGACTGCATAGCACTTTGAATACAATCAGAATTTAGTTGATTGAATCGAAAAGGAATTGTATTGCGGTAAATGAAACCACTATTACATTCTAGCAAAACCTTTGAGAAATTTTTATTGATAAATCATATATAAAAGTCTCTTGTCCTCAGAACGACTTAATTTTCCGAGATTTTGTAATGAAAGTAAGAAATACTAATTTTCCCTTAATATATTCTCTAATTTTCCAAAAAAATATAAGCGCAGGGAGCATGAGCACAAAATGATTTCCTACACTAATACCTTGGCTTGTAAGTTATCAGTGATTATGTAATTACTAGTAGCTTTATCTTCAGAAAATTACGTAGCTTGATTACGCTGACTTCTAATAATCATGATTCAAATAGGCGTAAGTCTCCATGATCAAGCTCTTATTTGTGTTCCTTTCATTCATTCTTTATTCATTCATTTATTAAACATCCTCGATATTTTTAAGATAAATGACCTTCTTTCCCAGTATTTGTCTTAGGCCGTCAATTTTAGTTCCTAGTTTCTCACTATCCCTCCACGTAAGAAATCTCTCCTGAGCGGCAGCAAGAAACACCTGCACTTGACCATTCCAACCTGGAACCTTTCGAAATTTGTGTGAAGCCAAAACGAGATATTCCTTAGCTGGATTAAAAAATAAGGCATTTTGAGAACTATTTCACTCACATTTTTTTATAAAATTTCAATCATATTCCTTTATAATTATTCTAGTTAACGAAAATATCTTGGTTGATTTGAAAGCAAACGGGCAAATTATTCTACAGAGTACTTTCGTAATGAGGATTATTGGAAAAATTGTGGTATATGGAGGACTACAGAACATAATGATCTATAGTAACTAAATAGAATAACTTCGAGCCGGACAAATGTTGGTATAAGGATTCTTTCTAACGAATCCTTCAAACACTCATAAGACAACGACTCTAATTAAAGCTATTATTGTTCCAAAATCTACCATTATGTGGATGAGCATTTAAGTCTAACAAAATAATCCCGTTATCTTTACTCGGTGATAACTATCTCCAATTTTGCCATAGAGCCTCAGTAATTATCAAGCAAATTAAAGCTCTTGTAATAAAGATTGAATTAGCAACACAGCAAAGATTTTACAGTATATATCTAAAATTCTAGTTTAATGTCAATGCCAACCGTTCTTAGCCACATATACGGGCGGAAAAGGGAAGGTAAAAAATTTGATGGATAAAGGGCAAGTGACTTGCGAACTAAAGACTGAGAAGGCACATCCCCTTGAATCTGAATGACTTGGGAAATATTTTTCAGTAAAGTATCCTTATGTATTCCAAAATGTTCCTATCTATGAATATCTAAAGGCCTATGAAAGTCTTTAGCAATCAATTTAGCTTTTTGGAAGCATAATACAATAATTTTTATTGGAAACATTACAATATCAAGCGAAAATTTCTCCTGATATGCATGAATGTCTAGAAATTAATTTATATGGTGACCAATTACTGCATTCACTATTGTAATCTCTCTCTCTTCTCTCTCTCTCTCTCTCTCTCTCTCTCTCTCTCTCTCTCTCTCTCTCTCTATGAATGTCCTCAAGGAGTCAAGGCTCGTATAACTCATCTATGGCGTTTTTATGAATACTTTACAGCATCGAGCCATAAATGAAACTGGAATAAGACTAATGTCGGATCTCCGAACAATATAATGTAGCTGTTAACGGGAGGAATTGTTAAGTCCTGCCACTCCATTAATTTCTACATGCTTTTACAGATTCTAGATTTTTATATATATATATATATATATATATATATATATATATATATATATATATATATATATATATATATATATATAATGTGTGTGTGTTTTGTGTATTTGTATTGGATAGTTGAAATGTCAAATGATACCACAGCATAAAATATGGCAACAAGATTTGTAATATTTTCCAGCGTTCGCTGAGCTTGGACAAGGCTCCGCCTATCTCCTAAAAAGTAGTAAGAAATGCAACTCTTTATTTATTTTGTCATGGTAACACTAGAGACCTCTGACGAGCGATTCTCCCTGAGTGTCGGCGGACTTTTGAATCTAAGTGTACGTGGGCATAAATGAATCACATCATTGCCATTACCATCATCAGGTAATATGAGGCCTCACGTAAATACCCATATATTGAAATAGGTCTTTGCCCTCCTCATCATTACCCCCTCCCCCGTCCTCAACACCTTATCATCATCCCCCCCCCCCATTATCCTCTCCCCTCATCATCATGATCTTCCGAAAATAACCCCGGGAAAAGTCCGAAGTTTCCACAACGAGACTATCGAACTGGAACTTATCCTTTGCAGTGTAGCTGCCTTCGAGGAGCACTTGAATTCGAAGAGCCTTTTAAGAGAGTCATTTACGCCATTAAGGCTCTTTACTTAATTAAAAGCAGCTTAAAAATATCTCTTTTTAATCGGTGTTTAAAACCAGTTTGGCGTCGCTGTCTTCGCCAAATGACCTGCATCTGATAACGGCGTTCAGTTGTTCAGCCTTAATCGGGAGGCGAGACGATCGGTGACGCGGACTTAATCGATGGTTAATTTTTTAATCAAATAAAAACAAAAGTAGAAAGAAATATTGCGATGGTGAAAACAGTCGAATTAAAGAACAAACACATGAGATATAAATAATCGCAGTCAGAATCATTGGGGAATGTACGTAAACAAAAAGATGACTTCGACGTTATCTGCAAATCTGTACACCTTAAAAAATAGACTGTATAAATCCGATTTTTACATCTGTCCAATGGACTCCACATTTTTGTATCAATGTTGTATCCATTTGCAATGGCGGCCATCAGATTTTTCGTCCCTTTAATTCTTTTTCCCTCGGAGGCAATAAAGGTTAATTAATTCATAAAACAATCGTGAGAAACAACTCGCTCTTGATAAAGCATTGATGCAGGATGCGGGATGACTGTCCAATAACCAGTTTTTGTTTCCCAGGAGCCCTCCGGGTGTTCTCTCTCCGCACCTACTGTAGGTGCTCCAGTTATTGTATTGGGAGTCCGAAGAAAGACGTGGGAAATGTCTTACTACACGTTAACCTCAAACCTGATTAGAGGCACCGAGACGCCTCCAAATGGATTAGAGGCATCGCTAAAACCACGCTCTGGATAAGAGGAACTGAGGAACCACAGAATAAATTGGTTGGTTAATGGCACCAAGGAACTACAAAATGCATTAGAAGCAATGAAGAATCCAAATAGAATAGAGTAACCGAGTGGATTCGTGGCACAGAGGAACTGCAAATAGCATTAGAGGGATATAGTAACCGAGGGTTATTAAAGTACAAAAGGAAACTGAGTGATGAACACATAGTTTAAAGGTACTGAGTGACCTCAAAAACGAAATAAAACCACGGAGGAAATACAAAATTAATACATGGCACTTTAGTATCTCATAATGTTTTGGAGGCACTGGAGTCAAAATATATTAAAGACACCAAGGAAATTCAAAATTAAATAGAGGTACTGAGAAATCTCAACGTGTTTGAGGTTCTAAAATCCTAATTACTTTAGTGCAAATGTCGGTATGGTTTAGATAGACTTTAGAGGTAATGAGGATCCTCAATATTACTGATAAAAGGAGTAATCAAGGTTTGATGAACCTCAAAACGAAATAGTAGAACCAAGGAACCCCTGATTGTATTCGAGGCACTGAAGGTCATTAAAATAATGTGGAAGCATCTTAGAACCTCAGAATGGGGTAGTGACACAATGAATTAAAGGTTCTATGAAGACTATAAAATTATTAGATGTGCCGAGGAATATATAAATGATTTAGAGATACTAGGAATTCTCAAAATGAATAAGAGCCGACAGATAACCGTAATTGGTAGTAAAGACGAGGAGAGTTTCTTGTTTTGAAAACTGCGTGGCTTCTATTCCTTTCAACTATTCACTTCCATTTTTAGATAGATAGATTATATATCTTCCCTTAATTAGGACTGTTTGATTATAACGTGATAAGCCTAAATTCAATGTTGTCGAATATTTATTGAATTTTCATCAGGTTTTTTACCCCATTTGGGCTCTGCGGCTTCCGGGAGGACTCTGCTTTCGTGATAATAACACTCATAATCGGTGATAGGAGCTAGTGTGAAAATTATTATTATTATTATTATTATTATTATTATTATTATTATTATTATCATCATCATCATCATCATCATCATCATCATCATCATCATCATTATTATTATTATTATTATTATTATTATTATTATTATAATTTTTATAATTATTATTATTATTATTATTATTATTATTATTATTATTATTATTATTATTATTATTATTAGAGAAAACTTGCAAGATTCATAACGATTATTTTACCATTTTATATTTTTATTATACATTATGGGCTCTTAAATATGTCAGCTGTAATTTTTAAAAAGAATATCT
>NC_090762.1:19954180-19959180 GCF_036898095.1 Palaemon carinicauda | reverse complement strand
CTCTCTCTCTCTCTCTCTCTCTCTCCTCTCTCTCTCTCTCTCTCTCTCTCTCTCACACACACACTAAATATCCTCCGAGATTCATCTGTAAGTGGTGTATCCAATGTAACATCATCGTAGTCTCCCACGGCTAGGTGATTATGGGAAGAAGATTGGCCGGAAGTTGTAATTACAAGTGGTCATTTCGTAGAGTGCAAAAAATGGTTTTAATTCTTTTAGTCTGGAAGACCAATAAGAAAACAGTTAACGAGAGAGAGAGAGAGAGAGAGAGAGAGAGAGAGAGAGAGAGAGAGAGAGAGAGAGAGAGAGAGAGAAAATCTTCATTTTTTAACTATACCCTGAAGGTAAAACTTGTGTAATGTTGTTTTGTTTTTTGCCTAACTAATCTTATCACGGATTCACGTTCTGACCTCGTCCTTGTACACTTGGATCATTAAATATGGGATATTTTAGTTGAACATCACCAAAGGTTTTTGCTTGAATATTTTTTGGATTGTTCGTACAAACAGCGTTATTTAAAATGGGGGGACTTATATTAAGAATCGCTAAAATAAAGGTTTTGTTTAGGGGGTGGGGCCTCTTGTGACCTGTCTGCAAGAGAGATTAGTTCACCTGACTTTCACCTGCGCTCCACAAGGCACCAGAAGAGTTGAAAGACCGAGGCCTACATGGCTGAGGACTATGAAGCGTGAAGTAGGAGATGATTGGAGAAGTATTGATTGAAAAACTCAAGATAGAGGCGACTAGCGAAATCTAACCGAGGCCGTTTGTGTCAATAGCCGTAGGAGGAGATTATAATGATGATGAACCTGTCGGCAAGTCAGAATTCTTCTTTGCTGCCATGAAATGAGTAATTACATTTGACATTGACTACTGAATTACAAATAATAATGAATACTTTTACCTTCATTTCAAGAAGCTGAATGACACAGAGGACTTATAGTAAACAAGTTGGGTAAATAGGTACGGAAAAGTGCCAGTCATCCAGAAGAGAGAGAGAGAGAGAGAGAGAGAGAGAGGAGATGAGAGAGAGAGAGAGAGAGAGAGAGAGAGAGAGAGAGAAGCAAATTAAGAAGACAACCCTTTATTTCTTAAACTAGTAAAGCTTTTTGTTTATAAAATGCTTTTAAGTCTTTATAGGTAAGCTTTCATCCATTCTACCTTTTATATCTTAATGATCATCTCTGTATCAAGGAACAAAATTTCACCAGAAATAGATTCTTCGAAAGCATAGGGTTAAATATATTTTTTCAAAAGTATATTGTAAGGTTTATGCAATAAATTCGTAATAAGTCCTAAAAAAAGGAATTACCCCCCCCCCCTCTCTCTCTCTCTCTCTCTCCTCTCCTCTCTCTCTCTCTCTCTCTCTCTCTCTCTCTCTCTCTCTCTCTCTCTCTCTCTCTCTCTCTCTCAATTTAACGTACCATAGTTTGCAGACAGAAATAAGCTGAATCATGTTGTTCCAAGGAAGAAATATCAAAGGGCAAGCACCGTTAGAATTTCCAGTGTACAACAACAACAACAACAAAAAGACAAAAATAAAGAATAAAAGAATATGAAATTACACCATGATATTCCGTAATCGAATGTAAAGAGTAAGGAATTTATATTTTTTATCCTCTTTGGGGCTTAACAAGCAAGTAAATGAAAAGGTGATATTTGTAGCTTGAAAGGATAACGTTCAAACAAATGTACAGTCATAATAATCCTCTCTTCCTACGCCTATTGACGCAAAGGGGTTCAGTTAGATTTCGCCAGTCGTCTCTAACTTGAGCTTTTAAATCAATAATTATCCATTCATCACTTCCTACTTCACGCTTCATAGTCCTCAGCCATGTAGGCCTGGGTTGTCCGACTATTCTAAGGCCTTGGGGAGCACAGTTGAAAGTTTGGTGAACTAATCTCTATTGGGGGAGTACGAAGAACATGACCAAACCATCTCCTCTACCACCTCACCATGATCCCATCCACATATGGCACTCGAGTAATCCCTCATAGTTTTATTTGTAATGTACAGTAGCAGTTTATATATATATATATATATATATATATATATATATATATATATATATATATATATATATATATATATATACTGTATATATATGTATGAATGTATGTATGTATGTATATATATATTATATATATATATATATATATATATATATATATATATATATATATACCGGTATATATACATATATATATGTATATATATATATATATATATATATATATATATATATATATACATATAGATATATATATTATATATATATATATATATATTATATATATCAATTTTCTCACGGATTATGAAATCAGCATTATCTTTGTTTCTTTTTCTTCACAAAAAAATAGTCATCCTAAGATTCATTCTTCTTCTATTAGCGTGCTTTTTACCCATTAGTATGCGGTAACACGGTATTTTTGTTCTTCGGTTAGATCTTTTAAAAGATCAGGAGAAGATAAGATGCTAATTCTAAAAAGTCTAACTTGATAGTAAAAATGAAAACGTAAAGTTTGAAAGGGAATGGATGTGGAAGGAAGGTTGTAGATTACTCATTTATTTGATGGGAGAAATTTTAAAGAGAACACAATAACAAAAAGAAGTTGCAATGAAATTTTCTGAAATTGATTTATATATATATATATATATATATATATATATATATATATATATATATATGTGTGTGTGTGTGTGTGTGTGTGTGTGTGTGTGTATATATATATATATATTATATATATATATATATATATATATATATATATATATATATATATGTATGTGTGTGTGATGGATATGTGTATATACATACATACATATATGTAGTGTGTGTTCGTATAATAGAATATTTAGGCAATGTTACTTCCGAAATGAAATTTATTCTCACAGGGATAATACCACTTTTGCTAAAATACTAAATTTTTTTTATAACGTCACAACGAAAGGATATCCCGAAATATCCTTAATGATAATAATAGAATATATTTTGAACTTTATTGTTAATTGAATATATATATATATATATATATATATATATATATATATATATGTATGTATATAGATATATATATATATATATATATATATATATATATATATATATATATATATATATATATTAATAGACAGCGGAATTATAAAGTAAAGTATCATAACAGAAAACTTATATTAGGATAAATGAATCAGTCTTGTTCGAACTTTCGCAGTGTGTGTGACTATACCAACTGGTAATCTGAAAGGTCCGATTATATTGAAAATTCAGATCCTTGTGACCATGACGGGGGAGGTCAGTGAAATCTCGAATGGAGTCAAACACTCTGACCCTTTTAATGAAAAGGGTTTATAGAATGTCTGTATGATGTTTTGTGAGACCGCAGACACGTTTCTTGGGGTTTAATCAAAGGAGGGAAAAGAAAGTAAGTGTGGTCAACCTGGGGGTCAAGTAACCTCCTCTTAATAAAAGGTTATCTTCCTTTCCAAGCAAATGTTTAGGTTTTTGAGGTACTTTAAAGGTATGATTGCATAACATCATGGACTTTACCTTTTCACAAGCTTATTTTTTTTTTATTTCATGACTTGACAAACTTGCCTCTCATTAATTATTTTCTCTGTTTGATATCTGAAAGAGGGGGGTATTATTAAATAACATGTAGCTAATGTATGTTTGCTATTATTTATAGTTAATAGTTCTTGTCGAATTAGGCATTTAAAATTACAATTCAGAATGGCACTTTTAGTTATTTAAAAAAGAAAAGACCAAAATATTTAATGGAAAGAGAAAGATGTTAGCCACCTAAAGTACCTCTTTTGGTGAAACTTTTAAATTTTCTGGGCAAGCAACGAAATCAGATATGAGAGACGACCTACCTCCAGGAAGATCAGTGGGTCAGCGTTTAGTTCCAGACAGCAGAAGGTGAAGGTAGAAGTAACTTGTACTCCCGTTGGAGGAGAGAGAGAAAGGAGAAAGGGGGGCGGGGGGTCTCCTTTTAGGGGGTTAGAGGGGGTATGTGTCAGGGATGGGAAAGCTTAACTCACCCCTGATGACATGGACAAGGGCATCCACTTGTTCCAATTTGGGAACAATGGTTAACTTGCACGCAGAAGACGAGCATCCCAACTTAGAAAAATTATGAAGATTCGCGGTCCTTTTTGTTCTGCAATAGGGACTGGGGACTCTGTGAGGACCTCTCATTGGGTCGATCCGTACTTCGGGCGAATCTGTCTCCGTTCCCCGGCTGGATCTGGCCCTGATCTGTGCCATGGGTGGATCTGATTAAGGATTTGCATTTCTCTCGACCAGAGGTCAACCAGACCGTGTCCGTATTGTCGGGGGTTCTCTGGCGTCTGGGGAGGATGCAAAATTGATAAGATCTAATGCACGAATATTAATCTTGTTTTCCTTTGAGTTTAAGCGCAAGAGCGTTTGTTCATTTTACCGTTGTACTTACAGGCACAAGTACTTGCATCATTTTTATTTTTCTGGGGATTTTTCCTTGCTTATTTGACTATAAATTTTGTACGTTGATAGTACAACATCCAATTTTCCTGTACACGAGTTTTCTGCTTGTTTACAAGAAATTGTTTTTCTTCTTTTTTCTATTTCAGTAAGCTATAGGCTACATAATTGCTACGTTAATAGCAATATGCCTATTCATCTCCATGCATTTCTTGTAACTTTCTCTGTAAAACAATATCAGAGGAATTTCTTTACAAAAAGCAATATTCCAAAGCATTTTCATCATTCATCGATTATCCCCCCCAAAACTCTACAATTTTATGAAAGGCTTTTATCATTCATCAATAATTTCCAATCTAATTGTCGTGGCAATGAAGCCAATAAAGTATATATAAACTTATTCTCTAATTGAAAAGTGAAACTCGCTTCTATGTACTTTACGAGGTAAAGAGAATTTATGACCTAGGGTCAACGCCACATTTCCCTTTCGTTTAGTTAGAATCGAGGCGCATCTAATTCTGGACTGCGAACAAACAC
>NC_090762.1:19927655-19950155 GCF_036898095.1 Palaemon carinicauda | reverse complement strand
TCAGGATCAACTTTGCTTCTCCTAAACTCGTTTTGACCTAGCGAAAGAATGTAATTTCCTTTCAAGACCAATGGATTGTTTTCATTGCACCGTCATTTCACCGTACGTGATATGTTCTTAAGGCAGCAAGTCATACCACGTATGGCAGACCTGTGCAACCTGTGGCCCAAAAGACTTCACAGTGCGGCCCTACCCTCAAAAAATAAATATCGTATAATGTGGCCATTACAGCCATCTACAAAGCTGAAAATTTACTAAACCTTAATTACTTAAATTCCTAAAATGTCATATCGTTGACAAACATACAGAGAGAGAGAGAGAGAGAGAGAGAGAGAGAGAGAGAGAGAGAGAGAGAGAGAGAGAGAGAGGGGGGGGGGGGTGCTGTATCCTTCACTCATCAGGAGTAATATTTGCATTAGCTAGGATTGGAGTGGATTGCGAGAATTTAGTTTGCATTACAACTCATGGGGCTCCTGCGATGGCAGGTAAACAAGATTGGTATGGTAGGATTGTTGAAAGGCAGACTGGAGTCTCAAAATATTAACTCATCTTAGTTTATTGTTCTGCACTTTATTATACACCAAGAAGCTTTGTCCGCAAAGACAATAATCTTTCCACATGTAACTAATGTTCTTGTGAAAGCAGTCAACTTCATCAGGCCATAAGGTCTGAATCTTCGCTAGTTTGAAGGGCTACTGGCAGATACTGGAAAAAAAAAAAAAAAAAAATACACCAAGAAGCTTTGTGTGTAAAGACAATGAACTTTTCACATGTAACCAATGTTCTTGTGTAAGCAGTCAACTTCATTAGGTCAAAAGGTCTGAATCATCGCCAGTTTAAAGAGCTACTGGCAGATACTGAAGCACAATACTGTGATGTGAAGTATTTTTGTGAAGTTAGGTGGCTAACTAAGGTAGGAATGCTGAGAAGAGCATATGAACTTTCGAATGAAATTGTGCACTTCGTAGACATGAAAGGTAACTCTATTCCTGAAATGAATAATTATGAATGGAAATGTGACTTAGCATTTTTGGTAGATATAACAGACCTCAGTACCCTGAATGTTATGCTTCAAGGGAAAGATCAACTTATTAATGACCTGTTCTCCCTGATCGAAGGAGTTCAGACCAAATTATGGTTGTGTGAATCACAAATCAATTATTAAAACACAGTCCACGTCCGAACATTAAACAATCATACAATAAGCAATGAACAGTCTGAAATATGGTGACAGGTTGACAGCCGTACAAGAAGAATTTTCAGTGAGATTCCATGACCTTAGAAAACCACTCGCTAGCTATTGAACTGTTTGCCTCCCCATTTCATGTGGATGTAGAAACTATTTCAGAGGATATACAAATGGAAATAATTGACCTGCAGATTAATAATGAACTAAGAAATAGGTAAACAACATTTATCAAACTCAAAATATCCCAAACTATCTGGTCATGCAAGGAAGATGATAACAGTGTTTGGTAGCACGTGTGTATGTGAACAGCTCATTTAAAAAATTAACCTGGTTAAGAATAAATTTCGGTCCTCACTAACAGATGGACACTTGGAAAGCATCTTAGGTGTTACCAACTTGCCACATCAGCCATTCTGCTTGATATTGACCAGTTGGTCCAACAACTGCAAATTCAGCCATCCAACTAGATTAGGTTTTCATTTGATTGCATAAATAAGGTTAGGATATTAACATCAATTCAAGTATACATTTATCTTTACATGCGTATTACAGCCATATCTAATAATAATTACCCCTTGAGAAATATCCATATAAAATTCAGATGGGTAGCTGGGGGGAGAAATTAACAGTACTTTGTTTAGGGTGGGAATGTAAAGAATCTTAGTTCTTGAGATAAATTTAATTCGCTTATCATAGGTCAAAGGAGGGTTTTTATTTTATTTTGTATTATATATTACATTCACATGTCCTGTGGAGACTCTTTGTTACTACAGAATTCTTTTTATTAGTTAAATATACAAAACCAATTTTGTTGTTGATTTTTTTTATTGAGTCCCTATGTGCAGCCCTCCATAACATGAGATTCGTGACTAGTAGCCCTTCTTTTGAAAAAGGTTGCACATTCCTGATGTAGGATATTCTCTCTCTCTCTCTCTCTCTCTCTCTCTCTCTCTCTCTCTCTCTCTCTCCTCTCTCTCTCTCTCTCTCTCTCTCTCTGCATGTGTGCGTGTGTGGAACTGTATTAACTTTGAAATTTTGTTGTTGATATTTATGAAATATCTAGTGATGTTTAGGCATAAGAAATTACTTTAATATAATTATTAAAAGCTAAAGGAAACTATTGCAGCTTTATGATAGAATTATGTATCGTAAGCAAAGTAATAGGAATTGATTGCATTATTTTATTATTTATGATAATAATAACAATGATAGTAATAAGAAAGATGAAGAACAACTAGGTCCTCTATAGGTTGTCGAGTAGTCTTAGTAATACGGATTTTAGCGATAAATGTTTAAAAGCCGAATTAAGTTTTCCATAAATTTTTTATAATAAGGCTCTTATTACTTTGCCCAATCATTCCTATAGCAATATTCTGGTGATTTAAACTTCATAACAATATTTGCAGTATATATCTTACTCCTATTGTGCATTTTTTTATTTTAATGCTTTATACATCCCAACTTGGTTCTTTTCATTCTCTATCTCAACTTCATTTTTGTTGAATATCCACCCCATCTTCCATTCTTTCTATTTTTTCTACATTTTCTTTTTATATTCAAGTATTCACCCTGGCTTGAGCCTTCAGCTATTTTCCATCTCTTATGTTTAACATTATGATTTTATCAACGATGTTTATCTATTTATTACAATCTCCATCTTGATTTCTCCTTAAATATCCATCTGGGCTTTAATCTTTAGCCCTCGCCGGTCTATTCATACTGTATATCATCTCATGTGTATCCTCTTTATTTGTATATTTTTACAATCTTCGCCTCGACTTATTTTCTTAGATACTAACATTTGTCATAATTTAATAACCTTTCTTGCCTTTAACATATTTTAACAGTCTCCATCTCTCCTTTTTTAATCTACCTTTCCTTTAATCTCCATCTCTCCTTTTAATCCACCTTTGCTTTAATCTCCATCTATCCTTTTTTAATCTACCTTTGCTTTAATCTCAAACTCTTACTTTTTTATCCACCTTTGCATTAATCTCCATCTCTCCTTTTTAATCCACCTTTACTTTAATCTCTATCTCTACTTTTTTAATCTACCTTTGCTTTCATCTCCATCTCTCCTTTTTTCATTCCAATTTTGTTTTAATCTCCAAATCTCCTTTTTAATCCATCTTTGCTTTCATCTCCATCTCTCCTTTTCTAATCCACATTTGCTTTAATATTCATCTCTCCTTTTTTGATCTACCTTTACTTTAATCTTCATGTCTTCTTTCTTAATCCACCTTGGTTTTAATCTCCATCTCTCCTTTTTGTAATCTACCTTTGCCTTCATCTCCATCTCCCCATTTTTAATCTACCTTTACTTTAATCTCCATGTCTCCTTTATTAATCCACCTCTGCTTTAATCTCCATCTCCTTTCCCCCCCCCCCTTTTCCGTATTTCCCCTCCTCCCCGTGAAACCCAAGCACCTGCTTACATGACGCGAGATAACATGGCATCCTTTACCGAAACCAAGATGAATTGTCCGGAGGCTTAGTCATCAGATAACATCACCAGCACTTGCGTCCACTCCTTCACCTCCAGAAGGCTTTCGCTTGCACGGCCTCTTAGGATATCAGAGGCCTACTGCTTCTTGCTTTCCGTTTGTTTGTTTTCATACTTCAGTTCGTGTTTTGAGTGAATTTGAATTATGAGTGAATCAAGCGGGAAGTTGATAGAGCTCTGATTCTTTCTTTAGGTTCGAACAAAATTATTGTTTTTATTAAAGTTATTAAAAATATTATTATTATTAAAATTATTATTAGTATTAAAATTATTATTATTGCCATTATTAAAATTATGAATATGAAAAATTATTATTATTACCATTATTAAAATTATGAATATCAAAAATTATTAAAATTATTATTGATATGATTTTAGCCTTCTGGAAGCGGGGTAAACATTGTATAGCGTGTCCATTTTGTACAAGTGGCGTTATATCCAGTGATTTTATCCTTCTAGAATCTTTATATATAAACATTGTTTCATATTTTGAGTTTTGTATAACATTATGTACTATTTGGTTTCCAGTTGCTATTTTTGTGAATATTTAAAACACAGGAAGTTATGAGGGGCTTTTTTCGATACTACATAACTTCCTCTCTTCTCTAATCCTCTATCACATTCAGAATTCATAAACTCCCAGATTAGTAATAATCTTGGGTCTATAGTTGATTTTTTTTTTTTATTTCTAAATATTCTAGTACACCTATTACAAAACTTGGAATGATTGAAAAAAAACAAAAGCTGTGTAATGAACTCGCATAGAGAAATCTTTTGGTAAAAACTTTTTGTTAAACTGGTGTTAAAAAAAAGGCTTGCAAGCTAAGTCATAATTAAAGTTTTAGTGTTTGATCAATATATATGTCCTTAGTTGGAGAATAAGATTTCATATAATAAGAGTGAGATTAATCGTAATGAAATATCAATGTCTTTAATATGAACGTTAGAAATAGACAATAGATGTTATTCGAATAGATTTTATTACCAAAAAAAAAAAAAACTTTTTTTTTCGTAAAATAAAAAGAAACGCAAAGATGGTTAAGGAACTGTATAGGTTCAATTGCTTTCATTCCGTTAAGCACTCGGTGACAGAGATTTCTCAATAACGCCTAAATGAAATAATGATCATAAAATAATAAAATAATATATGCAAATAGTTTATTTACTCAACAATTCGCGTATTTTAGAAGAACTGTGACAAGCAACCTCGTTTATCGGCCGGTTTGCTTTTCCAAGCAAGAACTCGACAAGAGACTTATTTAAGCAAGGGCACATTTCCATGGAAAATATTTCTACCGACCCTCAAAGAATACCCTTCATCTCCTTTAGAAGCCTTAATCTCTTATCGTGGTTTTCTCTGACGTACCAGGGCTTCTTTAAAAGTCTGTGTCCTAGCTACCGCCATAGTAACTTCCATGGTGTTGTCCAGTAGTTTCATTCCTGTGGTTTTTTTTTTTTCTTTTCTTTTCTTGTCTTGTCTTATAGGATCACAAGTATCCCCTCCGAGAGAGAGAGAGAGAGAGAGAGAGAGAGAGAGAGAGAGAGAGAGAGAGAGAGAGAGAGAGAGCGCCAACCTTACAATTTTGTGACACTTTTTCAATAAACTTCAATAAATCAACTACGATATTATTATTATTATTATTGTTATTATTATTTTATTATTATTATTATTATTATTATTATTATTATTATTATTATTATTATTATTATATCGCAAAACTTTTAATTATGCTTAGTATGGTGAGAATAACCTTTCTTATTTCATGAATGGTTTCAACCGATGAATTTCACTTCGTCTAGGTCTCTAGGACTTTCCGCAGATGATACACATTTTAACGCATTAGTGAACTCTCTCTCTCTCTCTCTCTCTCTCTCTCTCTCTCTCTCTCTCTCTCTCTCTCTCTCTCTCTCTCTCTCTCTCCACCATTGTGACCCACAAGAACCAACTGACTACTAGGCATATATATCACTGCTAATGTCAATAAAATCCTTCAGATATATAGGGACTTTTCTATACTGGCCCTTCTCATTCTGTTCAGGAATCTAATGCCGGCTATTCGGTTTATGAGTTGAATGCACAGACATAAACATATTATTATTATTATTATTATTATTATTATTATTATTATTATTATTATTATTATTATCAGTAGTAGTAGTAGTAGTAGTAGTAGTAGTAGTACAGCAATACTGTTAAAATTATTGGAATAAGAGAGATGGTCAAGATGATAGTGAACCGGTATCCGTATTCTGATTACTCTACTTAGGCCAATTTTGTTACTGGAGGGATGGGTGGTGTTGGCCATGACTGGGTTACCCATATAGTCCATGGGCCAGAAAGTGAAACCCTCCCCCCCCCTAGGGAATTTTCACGACCCCCCTAGTTTTCTTCCTTATGGTGTCCTTTATGCATATCCGGGTGTTTCCAAACACATAAATGTGGCAAAAAGGCAAAATTGTCACTTTTTGTACAAACCGCACGCCAAATTTTCACATTTTCCGCCGCACTGACTTTGTGTCGCTTTATTGGCTCTAACTTCCTTAATATCCAAACTAAGTGAACATTTTTGGTACCAACATAATGCTAAGACCAAGAGCAACACAATGGTATATAATTATGTCCATAATTAATGATTATTACGTATTCCAGGGCCATTATTGTATCCCTTACCCTTAATTCTTGTTCAAAAATGGGCACGTGTAACTAGTTGCTACTGATACTGATGAAATTGTTGAGGCATTTGGTTACATTTCTGTATTTGATTTTGTACATAATCTTATTTAGAATATTGCATATCAGTTTCGTTCACTAATTTCCCAAAATATGTGAATCAAGTGACAATAATCAATTTATTGTATAATGGCCACATATTACCAGCAATACCCACTTTTTTCCGTAACTTCTGTAAATTGTTACATAACTGCACCATTTTGGTGTCAATAGATAACAATATATTCTCCAGCTTTCTGAAATTGGTTCTGTGCATAAATTATGATGCATTTGCATTTCAGGCAAAGGATCCAATATTAACTGGTGATAATTAGTCAGCATGGCAGAACGCCCAGTTAGTTTACTGAAAAAGAAAAGTCAGAGGAAATCTCTGCAGTGTGCCAAAAGGACTTACATTATACATTTTTCTGAACAGAAAACTGACAAAATTGTTCGAAAACTGACTGATGTGAGCTTTGAAAAGATCAAGGAATCAGTGCAGCTCCGCAAAGCTAGTGCTGATGCTAATGTGAGGATGCATGAAATCTATGAAGAAGTTCCAGAGACGCTGAATGCAAATACCCATGGAATACACAGGAACTGTTATCAAAAGTTTATAAATGTTGGTCATATCAAAAGTAAGAAACGACAACATCCAATTGAAGATGACGAAGGGCCTTCAACTTCAAATCGAAAGCAAGTATCATCTTCATCAATTTTATTTCCTTCAGAGGTGTCAGAGAGTTTCCAACAAAGTGTGTTACAGAAACTGCAGCTGAGTCAATACTACAGGCTGCAAAGCATAAAAATGACTACACATTACTTGGAAAGATTGAAGGCTGTGACTTGCAAGCACGAGAGGCACATTATCATAATTCTTGTCGCAGAGATTACACTCGTAAGCAGGAGTGAAATGTTAATAAAGAGCCGGATCAGAGTGCTGTTGAACATTTAGGTGCCCATAGCGAAGCATTCTCCTACATCTGTGATTGTGTTGAAGAACATATAATCAAGGGGTGCAACGTAGAACGTGTGACAATGTTGAAAGAGAAATATTTGCTATATTTACAAGAACATCATCCATCAACTTACAATCCAAACTACAAAATCTATAAACTCAAGGATAAGTTGGAGAAACATTTTAATCACAGGGTTAAATTCTGGGCACCCAAATACTGAAGTGAACTTATATATTCTGATCTCTTACCATTTGGACAAGCAGTAGAGGCAGTATTTGAGATGGCCACCTCTGAGGAAAGGTTTCTCCAGGAAGCAGCTATGATGCTCAGGCGACAACTGATGGATGCCAAAAGGAAAGCAGACATACTGCCATGGCCACCTACAGCAGCGCAGTTGATGTCCATAGAGAACAAACCACCACTAATCCTGATTAACTTTTTGTCGCAGTTTCTATGTGGGAAACCATTTAAAGATATTTCGTCAAAGTTGGAGAGGATGGTTGATTCATTTGCTCAAGATGTATGTTATGCTATGAGCCGAGGAGAATGGAAAATGCCTAAACATGTTCTTCTTGGAATAACTTTGAGACATATGACAGGAAGTACTGAGCTCATTACACTGGTGAATCATTTCGGTCACTGTTGGTCATATTCCCAAGTGATGGAGCTAGAAACTGCCATATGTAACCAAATCAACACACAGGAATCCTTACTTCCTGCAGCCATATCATCCTGTATGAATAATATAGTTCTCCACTTCAGCTGGGACAACTTCGACCTGTCTGAAGAAACACCATCAGGGGCTGGAACAACACATGTAGCACATGGTATTGTCATTCAGGAGACATCTAGTAGTGCAAGTTCTGGCATGAACAGGGAGCAGCCACCTCAGCAGTCAGGGAAGAGTAATAAAGACAGGTCAATTCGCTATGAGGATAAAGAACTGCCACCTTGTTTCATGAGTAGGACTGAGCCTAATTTGAGAGTGGAACATGTATCTGTGACAATACCAGTTTCATTTCATGAATCCAAGGAATCAGACTTTGCTTGGACTATTGCAAGATTGTACAAATCTAATGAACAAAGTGTTCCTGGTTGGGCTGGATGGTTGTCACTGACTGGAAAAGGTAATTATGTTGAAGTCTGTGCTCAGTCTACAGTTGATTACATGGTGCCAGTACATAGGGCAATTACTGATAATGCCACAGTTCAGCACATACTTCGACTATGTCAGCAGACCACAAAGGATGTGCAGCAGGAGGTCACTATCGTAACTTTTGATCTAGCTGTAGTAATGAAAGCTTACTTTATCATGTGGCAAACCCACGAGAATACAGTGCTGTTCTTGTAAGGATTGGGGCATTTCATACAATCTGCTCATACCTTGGAGTCATCGGGAAGATGATGTCTGCCACAGGCTTTGAGGACATCATTATTGAGGCTGGTGTATGTGCAAGTGGATCGATTGATCAAATGTTGAGGGGCAAACATTACAACCGTGCAATAAGAGTTTACAAATTAATGTATATTTTGTGTATAAGGACGAATGCACTCTCCTTACAAGTGAGGATGGATTGACTGTTCAGACCACGCAGGCGAAGGACCTATTTTCTTCACAGGAGGAAGCAGATACTCGGATCATTCTGCATTGCATCCATGCTGCCAAATCATTTTGTGCAGAAAAGGTGATTGTAGTCCGTTCACCAGATACTGATGTCTTCTTATTGCTGTTGAAGTTTTCTCAAGATATTGACCCGTCTGTGTTATTTGATACTGGCGTTTCAAACAAGAGAAGACTAATTGATGTGAGAGCTGTTATTAGCAAACATGGTACAGATTACTGTAAACACATGTACTCTTTTCATGCATTCACAGGATGCGATACGACAAGTGCCTTCGTTCGCCAAGGTAAACTTACACCAAAGAAGACACTTGATGCCCATCCTGAATACCATTCAGCATTAATCTCTCTAGCAACCACTGCTGAACTTTCTGAAGAAACATTCAGTGAACTTGAACAGTTTGTCTGCTGTAAGTATGGAAAGGCCAACTACAAAGACATAAACAAACTGCTCTATGATATGTTTAGATAAAAATTCCAGCTCAAGAAAGGCCAAACTTTGTCCAGTTGTGATGGCATTGATCTGAGCTTGCTCCTACCATGCAGGTCATCACTGCACATGCATATCCTCAGATGCAACAACCAAGCATATGTTTGGAATAAGTCCAGTGTGCCATATCCAGATATACCAAGTCCAGTAGGCAAAGGCTGGAAACTTGATGACTCAGGACAGCTGCAGACTGACTGGGTCAAAGGTGATATACTGCCACAGGAACTCATTGATATCATGCTAGACAGAGAAGCTGACAGCGATGATGATTTGGATACAGAGGATATTGATATTAATAACCTAGCCGACAACATTTATGATGAAGAATCATGAATGCAATGTGTAAATTGTCAAGCTAGTTCTTTTCTGTAGTTGTCTGTTGCCAGTGCCAAGAGAGACTAACTAGGCCATCATACCCCACATATAATGATATTTATATGAACACAACTTCGCAGATTTCAAACATTGATGTAGACTTCCAAGCTCTTCACCATTTACTTGTTGGTATTAGTTGTCAGTTTAAGTTATAAATGACATTTATATTGGTTACATTTATCTTATTCTACTGTTAATCAATGATTTTCTTGGTTCTCTCAGTGAATGACATCTGTCAGATATGAAAGTCAGACACACTGCAATAGGTAGTGTCCTACATTTATAGTTTTAGTCATATTTACTATGTTTGTGCATGCATATTCATGATATAAGTATGTGGTGCCCACTCTACAGTGAATAATGTCCAAGCAGTATACTTCTCTTCAAAGCATCTCCTTCTTTAAATGTTAGTAAAATACTCTTTTTTATAATAAATCATAAAGATAAATTGTTTTGTTGCCATTTGGTACCAGAAAGTAGAGATGATAGGGAAGATGAGGGTAGAACAAAGTTCCGTCAATTGAAATTTGAACTATTTTTAAGGAGTGGGGGATAGGTAACAGCAATTTAGGTAATGGATTTCAGTAACAGATTAACTTTACATCATCAAGCTTAGTTGTATATGCTCCAAGCATTTGATTAGCACCAAATTAATGCAGATATGTCACGATTTACAGAAGTTATTAAGAAGCGTTCCCTACAAAGTAGGTATCAATAAAAATATGTGGCCATTATACAATCAATTGATTATTGTCACTTAATTCACATATTTTGGGAAATTAGTGAACGAAACTGATATGCAATATTCTAAATAAGATTATGTACAAAATCAAATACAGAAATGTAACCAAATGCCTCAACAATATCATCAGTATCAGTAGCAACTAGTTACACGTGCCCATTTTCGAAAAAAAATTCAGGGTAGGGGGTACAATAATGGCCCTGGAATACGTAATAATCATTAATTATGGACTTAATTATATACCATAATGTAGCTCTTGATCTTGGCATTATGTTGGTACCAAAAATGTTCACTTAGATTGGATATCAAGGAAGTTAGAGCCAATAAAGCGACACAAAGTCAGTGCGGCGGAAAATGTGAAAATTTGGCGTGCGGTTTGTACAAAAAGTGACAATTTTGCCTTTTTGCCACATTTATGTGTTTGGAAACACCCGGATATGCATAAAGGACACCATAAGGAAGAAAACTAGGGGGGGTCGTGAAAATTCCCTAGGGGGGGGGGAGGGTTTCACTTTCTGGCCCATGGACTAATAGACTTGAGTCCCGACGCTAAGTAGTGGAATTTACAAACGCAAAGGAAATAATTAGTGTATGTATGTTATAAAAAAGTGCCATACCTCATGTGAAGAATAATGGCAGAGATAAAGAAAGTTGAATAGTAAAATATGTTTATATTTCGAAATAGCCATTGGCAGTGACTCCATGGTAACTCGAGCTTTCCCACATTTCCCTAAAAAATCAGTGAGATCACAGTTCCATTGAACGTTATCCTTTTAAAAGCTAAACGTCCAGACATGTCCTTTTGATATGATGTCAGCAAATTTATGATTCCCATTTTGATTTACTATTGTCAGGGAATTTTGGGGTCGTTTTTTTCCCATCTACTGTCACTTGAATGTTCACAATAAACTCATTTGACTGACCTTGAATTTGATTTTATATAAACATTTCCGTGATTACTTTGATAGGTCAATAATCAAGTGGATTGACACTTGAGTGTTTATCATAAGCTAGTCTCATCTCTTTTAGCTGGACTGTCGTGGAATTTTTTTTTCACTTTAATTAAATTGATTTTATAAATATAAGACTTTAAATCCTTCATCGTTAGAGGTTCTGGTAAGATAGCACAGCTGAGATCATCCCTGTTATGCAAATTCTAAAGCACTGGAACGAGAGGAATATGAAAAGTCCTATAATTGCCAGATTTTAAGAGGCATCTAAGTTTGTGTATTGTATGTCACAGTAATTTTCAAATGGTATACATCGCCTCTCTTCAGTTTTATCTTCATTAGAAAACAAAGGTCTGCTGGATGTATATTAAGGTTCCTGGCAACATGCTAATGATTATTCATGCAGCAAATTTATATATTTGTTTACGTTTTTCTATTAAAATTATCATATTAAGATGAAATGTTATTTATAAAAAGTTTTCTGATATCATTTAAACAAAATTTCCTTGAAATCTTTGGCAATTCTTGTGGATGTTTTGTATTTCTGGCTAAATTTGTTATGGAAATCTATAAGTAAAAGGCCTAGAACTTTTATTCAAGGTTTTCATTACATGAAATAGCCCTAAAATGTCTAGAAAATTGAAAAATTAATGGTAGAATCCAAAGCATTCTATCAAGCATGCCTTAGGACCCTTAGTATCCCCTTTCTTCTACAACCTCCTTTTCTTCTTTGAAATATCCCCAAGCATCCCGCATGTTCTACGAGTCCTGGACAGTGCATCGTAGATAAGGGAAGTTTTTCCCATGGATATTTGATGTTTTTACTTTTTAGGGTTCCTCCGCGGTGAGGAAAGAGATGAGGAGAGGGAGGGAGACTCAGGGTCAGTTCGTGGCCTATCTGCCTTATCGAAGTAGGAGAAAAAGGAAGGAGAGAAAAAGGGGATGGGGGGGAGGCACATAGTAGTAGTAGTGGTGGTGGATAGTGGTGGTGTTGGTGATCCATGGGACCTGCCATCCGCCATACCAGCCCAGTTGACCCTACCCCATTTATAACACTTCACCCTGTGCCCTTGTAGTTTTCGTCTACAGGACCATCGTTCCTATAATAACAAAGAGCCGTTTGAAGCTGTGGGGGTGTGTTGTTACATTGTAACTCTTTATGACTCTAGGAATCATTCGATATCTAGAAAGGTCTTTAAACTGTTAAACATGTGGATGTCAATATTATAGACTTTGCTTGATAGTAAAATATGAGGCATATCCATATTTTCTTTTTCGCACATTGGGTCTTATGGATAATATTTGTCGGAATTAATCACGTTTGATAAATTATTAGAGTAAAATCGGAATTACTCATCTTTTTTCAATAAACCCTTACAGTTAAATCGGAATTAAACACCTTATTCATTAAACTGTTACAGTAAAATATTCGAGAAATAACCGACAAGAATGTCTTATCTATATATCATTTTAATCACTTGAGGGTTATGAATAATTGTTGTGCCTATGCCTATTAATTTGAATTATTAGTCGTCTGATTTTAGTGTTGCTACTTTTGCTGCTGTTGTTGTTGTTACTGATTCTACTGCCATTACGTGTATTGGACGAATTGAGATTTGAATCGTGTACAAAAACATGTCACCGTCGGGCTTAATTAAACCTTTAGCATTTACTTCCGTTGGAGTTACTAAGTAGCTATCTGAATTCGTCATTTCATCTTCTAATCTCACTGAAAATTTTTTATAGATTGTTGTTATCTTTTTATTATCATTTTATTATATACTTCTGACGACAGTATGTAGATTTTATTGTATTGCATCCTTTACTGACATTAATGAAACGCTGTTAACGGTTCTTGATTCTATTAGTCTATATAAATGCGTAATTTATTCAAATAAGGTTAATTTTCTATTCATTGTTGCTTTTGTCAATCTTATTTTCCAATGTGTTCCTTTTTGGTGTTTTCTTTGATTGCAGATATTAATACTACCAAGATTATTATTATTATTATTATTATTATTATTATTATTATTATTATTATTATTATTATTATTGGTAGTAGTAGTAGTAGTAGTAGTAGTAGTAGTAGTAGTAGTAGCTTGTACAAGCAAAAACTTAATCTTACAAGTTTCTGTTAATGGTCTGGAATCATGTACCCTTATAGAAAATACCTCTCTCTCTCTCTCTCTCTCTCTCTCTCTCTCTCTCTCTCAAAGCCCACGAGTCCCCCAAAAGCTCCCAACATTTCCAAATCCTCCAGTGAAATTCCCATCACTTAAATCCGCCAATTCCTAGCTGAAATCTAAAAGGTCATAATGCTCTATAGAAAAAAAAAGCTTTATCGACCGCCGCATCTTTATAACCGCAACCGTCTGCGGCGCAAATGGTAACGCGGCCGCAATAAATTCAATTCTTTTCATCGTGATCTAATGTGACTAACTTGTTTCTCATTAATCGATGCCTGGACTCGCTAATGCGTTACGTGATACCGATAAAGGTGCTGATTACCGTCGAGAGTAAATAAGCGAGAGCGTAACCCGCTCTGGAGGGAGGAGGACTGGTTTTGCATTGCCTTGACTTTACCGTCGCTTCGTTAAAAAGGAGAGAGAGAGAGAGAGAGAGAGAGAGAGAGAGAGAGATTGCATGCGATAATAAAATGGATGTAATAATTGAATGAGAGAGAGAGAGAGAGAGAGAGAGAGAGAGAGAGAGAGAGATTGCGTACGATAGTAAAATTGATGTATATTGGATGAGAGAGAGAGAGAGAGAGAGAGAGAGAGAGAGATTTTCTGCCTACGATAAAGAAATGGAAGTAATAATTTAATGAAAGAGGGAGAGGAAAGAGAGTTTGTGTGAGGAAGAGGGAAGGACACGAAGAAATAGAAAATACGATTGAAAACGGTTAATGATGATAAAACATGAATTGAAAAAAGTTGAGAGAGAGAGAGAGAGAGAGAGAGAGAGAGAGAGAGAGATATTGCATACGATAGGATGTAATAATTGGAAGAGAGAGAGAAAGGGAGATTGCATATACGATAGTAAAATGGATGTAATAATTTGAAGAGAGAGAGAGAGAGAGAGATGAGAGAGAGAGAGAGAGAGAGAGAGAGAGTTTATGTGAGGAAAATGGAGACACAAAGAAATAGAAAATACGATTGAAAACGGTTAATAATGATAAAACATAAATTGAAAAAAGTTGAGAGAGAGAGAGAGAAAGAGAGAGAGAGAGAGAGAGAGAGAGAGAGAGAGAGATAGATTGCATACGATAGGATGTAATAATTGGAAGAGAGAGAGAAGGGAGATTGCATATACGATAGTAAAATGGATGTAATAATTTGGAGAGAGAGAGAGAGAGAGAGAGAGAGAGAGAGAGAGAGCTTATGTGAGGAAAATGGAAAGACACAAAGAAATAGAAAATACGATTGAAAACGGTTAATGATAATAAAAGATGAATTGATAAAGTTTGAGAGAGAGAGAGAGAGAGAGAGAGAGAGAGAGAGAGAACCATCTCTCGCGTCGGGTCTCTTTTTAACGTTTCCTAAGACAAAGAGAACTGACATTTGGCCATAGTCCCTTCAAGGAATCTTTGTTATAGCCATTGCCCATATTCCATGCACACAAAGGCCTCCAAGGTCGGAGACTTCTAAGTCGTGACGGAGCTGGTTGTTCTTGTACACCTTCTTTTAACACATTTTTTATTGTTTTCTTTGTAGTTTTCTATTTATTTATTCTCTAGTTGAGGATATCTGTTATTGATAAGAGTTTTATGACGATGATTTGATGTAGATATCGAATGATATCAGTTATTAGAATATATCTAGAGAGAATTTGATATCTCTTACTCCTTAAAAGATCACCTTTTAGTTTTTGAAACCAGCTTTTATGTTTTATTATTTTTTTTTATAATTTATATAAAATTGGGTTTTTATTTTTCATGAAAGTTTTATATAAAATTGGGTTTTTATTTTTCATGAAAGTATGAAGAATTTACTTATACCTTGGCCATAATTAAGTATCTTTAAAAATTCATCTTTTGATATATCTTACCCCTAAAAGAGATAACCTTTTAGTTTTCGAAACCAGCTTTTATGTTTTCTTGTCGTTTTATATTTCGTATAAAATTGGGTTTTTATTTTTCTTGAAAATATGAAACATTTACTGATACCTTGGCCATAATTAAGTATCTTTAAAAATTCATCTTTATTTTTATGCTCCATAACGGTGGGTATCTTATTATCCAGGACTAATGAGTCTGACTTCAATAAGTTATTATCATTGTGGGCTGACATTAAACGTTGATTTCACATAGATATATATCTTCGAATATAAAAAGTAGGCCGTGATCGTGAAATTATTCTTCCAATGAATGTTGACTGATGTAGCATTATTATTATTATCATCATGATTAACTTTTATTATTATTATTAATATTATTATTATTATTATTATTATTAGTATTAGTATTGCTAATAGAATTATTATTATTATTATTAATGTTATTATTATCATTTTTGTTATTATTATTATTATTATTATTATTATTATTATTATTATTATAGAGACTACATGTCCATATATAGCAGGCAAATTCTATGGTCGAAGAAGGCAAGGAGAAGATTGAAAAGAATAAGGGAGAAAAATAGTTGATCGCAAGAGAAGTTTAGATAAATAAAAAAAAAGGGAGGGGGGAAATTTAAAGCTATTGGGAAGCGTAAGAAATGATAGATTGACACACAGGAGAAATGACATTTTATCATGTATACGACGATAACCCCAAGAAGAGTAAAACAAAGACCGTGCATGAGATAATCTCCCAAAGGGGGGAGAGTGAGGTGTTGGGTGACCTGGGAACGGAAGATCCCTAAAATAAACACTGGGGAGATATTGCCACAGGAGACTTCGAGAGGAGATTGAGGGGGTCAGGGAGCCGGGAAGGAACGGGGTAGCTGAGAGAGAGAGAGAGAAAGAGAGAGAGAGAGAGAGAGAGAGAGAGAGAGAGAGAGAGGGGGGGGGGAAACACCATAGAAAGAGAGGAACAAGTAATAGGCAAATGACTTAGAGAGAGAGAGAGAGAGAGAGAGAGAGAGAGAGAGAGACCATGGGAAGGAAAAAAAGGGGAGACCATAGGAAGAGAGAGAGAGAGAGAGAGAGAGAGAGAGAGAGAGAGGAATAGAAAAATGGCACAGAGGGAGAAGGAAATAGCCATAAGAAAAGGGGAGAGACCATTGGAGAGACAATATGAAGAGAGGAATAAGGAGTAGGAAAATGTCAATGAAAGGGAATTGTTGTTTGGAATTGGCATCTCCATGGTTGACCCAAGTTAGAGAGAGAGAGAGAGAGAGAGAGAGAGAGAGAGATCGCAGTCTCCATCGCCTACGAAGACCCGTGAGAGAGTTTTAGTGCTTTAGCCCCATGGCGACCTGAGCGATGACCTGTTTAAAAGGCATTCCAGAAAGATATTCGGTAATAATTGACCAAGACGGTTTTCATGACACCTGTCATTTGTGAGTGCAAAGTGAAGTGATAATTAAGTATTCCGGCTATTAATCATTGCGTGTAAACTGGGACTTATGGCTTCAATTAGACGGGAATTTCCTTCGCCGGATATTTCACGCGAACTGCAACTTAATGCTTCGGAAAATGAGGTCCTCGGAGCCCATACCAAAGCAGTAATGAACTATGATGTGATTTAATCGCAGATTGGATCATTTAAAGCATATAGAATGAACCAATGATTATTTTCGTGTCGTATAATTACCTCTGATCACTTACATTAAGCTTACAGACTGGTTTTTGGTCAGCTTAACTCTGTATTCATGTTACCGTCATACCCACGTTTTTTATTATCGTCTCTTTTATCAGTTTTTGCTACAATATCGCCTCTAGTTATGTTCATTTCCTTGGGCAATATGTTCCATTGTAAGCTTCTTCTTTTCCTTGTTTCGCTCCCCCTTGTATCTTATTTTGAAGTCTCGACACAACGAATGCGAAATGATAAAACTGAGAATAAGAGAAAAATTGAATAATTAAAGAAATATCAATACAAATAATGAAGGATTTCACACATGTGGGGATAAAAGGTTACTAGAAACATCAACTTTTCTTGTTTAAATAATTAACGGGAGGCAACTCGTGGAAAGTGTTATTTTGCACAGTGCATTAAAATCTTCTCTTTCCCTACTTATGATAGTAATGGTAATAGTAATGATGATGATGATGATGATGATGATGATGAGGATAATAAAAATAATAATAATAATAATAATAATAATAATAATAATAATGTATATATTTATAATCTGTATAATAGATTTACATTGTCATCACTCTCATATGTGGGAAATGAGTAGCACAGTATATCATCTCTTAACGTATTTAAGATAGTGATGATTATGATTAGGCCTATAATAATGAAAATAATAATAGCATAATAAGAATCGTAATGTCACAAACGCCAATACTTGAAGGTATCGACATTCAAACTTCGCTTTTTCCATTTGTTAGCCCTCAGTCTCCTTTTTTTCTTCTTTTGCCTGCGTGCATATGGCACTCAATCTATCAATCCCCTCGGGAAGATCTCAAGGGAAACGCAAGTTTTTCTCCTCGGTTCGACAAAGCCCCGAAAGACCGAGTCATGCTGCGCAGATCAATAAAGACGGCGCCGGGAAAATGAACCGAGGTCTTGACATATGCCCAGCGGTACTCCCGCAACGCTTTTGCTAATTGAATCATATCGGTGGCCTTGATCACTGGCATAGATCGCCAGGTTCGTGAGAAAGGAGCTGGATACCGGGAGATGGATTTACGTTCTGTGGTTTGCAGTGACCTTTGAAGGGTAGATTTTCAGGCATCGATATCCCTGTACAGTGGGCTTCGTTAATTTTGGTACACTTTTACGAAGAGTTGTAGAAAAAAAAATAGTTGCTTAACAGCACTTCGTAAAATTGATGAAAATACTTTTGATCACGTGGTTACATGTTCACCGACTTTGTTTTACGGGCAGGGTTACCAACTGTTTCTCTATTGCTAAAGACAGCTTGATCTGCTACAATGTACAGCTGGCTTCATTAATTTCAGTACAATTCATGAGAAACCAAGGAGACGTCTGACAGTTGTACATTGTATCATGTAACACTGTGTTTAGCAAAAGATAAACTATTATAACCGATGCCTATAAAATAAAGTCTCTTTAACGAATTGATGTTAAGCAAATAATAATGTTTTTTTATGTACAGAATTAAGTCAAATGAATAGAAATGCCTTTGATTGTGTGTTTACGAGCTCGGCAAATTTGTTTTACAGGCAACGTTACAAACTTTTATTATTATTATTATTATTATTATTATTATTATTATTATTATTATTATTATTATTATTATTATTATTATTATTATTATTATTAAACACAACGCTACCTGTTACACGGTATAGCTATCAGACATCTTAGCTTCGTGTGAAGGGTACTTGAATTAATGAAGCCAACTGTACAGAAGTCAGACGTCTCCTAAGCTTCCGTAAAATGTACCAGAATTAATGAAGGCAACTGTACCTTTCAGGTATAGTTGTTGTCGTACCATCCAGGTATAGGAGTAGTTGTATCTGTTAAGCACATGTGCTATTGTCTTTATACTCATATGTTTATTTCAGTGTTTTAACGGGATTGTTTTTTTTATACATATCCTAAAAATACTAGCTACTTATTTTCCGGATCAATGATTTGATTGTTTTTACTGTTCATGAATATGGTCTTTTCATGTGTTCATTTAACCTATTTCAACATGAATATTTTTCCCTTCTTCGTTAGCATATGAGTGAAAATTAATAATTTTCTTCATTAAAATTAAATTTCTTTTAAGTTTAATGAACACATGTTCAAGTCTTCAACTGTGAATTTAATTGCTTATAATCAAACCACTATTTTATCATACTTCAGTCATTTATTTGAGCTTGTATTTTTTCATTAGTTTTCTAGATCAAAGATTTTTTGGCTCTTGTAATAGCTTATACTTATGTGCAGTATGTGTTAATCTTTTTGTTGAAGTACCGATTATTTGCTTAATATATAAACAATTATATTTGCATTTTATGCATATATTTAGTTCTTTAGTGTTTATTTTTCTTGTCATATATTGCATTGCTTACTTCACAAATTGAATTTTTTTTCTTATATACAGATGTCTTGGTTTTTCTGCATTTATTTTCTTGTGGTGTAAAACGCAATCTCTTATCATTAATTATTTGTCGAAAAGATTGATAATAATTGTGATATGATATTTCTGAACGTGTGAATTTGGTCCATGAGGTATCCTGTAATCTGAATGATAATCATAAAAAAGATATTGGTTTTTAAATGGATTTTTTTTTCTTTTTTTTTTTTCGTCTGGTCATTTACTGAAGCAGAGTGATCATGATTTTATTAATTTATTTAAACATTTACGTGAAATATATTACCTTAACATGTTAAGAATATTTATTTTTCTTATATACTGTACATATATATATATATATATATATATATATACATACATACATACATACATACATACAAACACACACTAGTGTACGCGACCCATAATAAGTGATGGCTACATATTCTAGATATGCAGACTCAAGCACACACAGCCCCTCTCACCGGGGTATGACTATTCCCCCCCCCCCTCCTTCCACAGGTACTGTAAGAGCTGAGCGTGACCGAATATATATTTATATAGATATATATATATATACATATATATATATATATATATATATATATATATATATATATATATATATATATATATATACATGTGTGTGTGTTACAAGTTAAGCTACAACCCTGATTGGAATAGCAAGATGCTATAAGCCCATCGGCTCCAACAGGTAAAAATAGCCCTGTGAGGAAAGGAAACAAGGAAGTAAATACCACAATAGAAGTAATGAACAAGCAAAATAAAATATTATAAGGAACAACAACATTAAATTGGATCTTTTATACATAAACTATAAAAGAATTTAGAAAAAACAAGAGGAAGAGAAACAAGATAGAATACCTTGCCCAAGTGTACACTCAAGCAAAAGAACTCAAACCCAAGACAGTGGAAGACCATGGCACAGAGGCTATGGCACTACCCAAGACTAGAGAACATTGGTTTGATTTTAAAGTGTCCCTTTAGAAGAGCTGCTTACCATAGGTAAAGAGTCTCTTCAATGCTTACCAATAGGAAAGTAGCCAATTAACAATTACATTGCAGTACTTAACCACTTGAGTGAAGAAGAACTGTTTGGTAATCTCAATGTTGCCAAGTGTATGAGGACAAAGGAGAATGTATAAAGAATAAGCCAGACTATTCGGTGTATGTGTAGGCAAAGAAAAAATGAGCCATAACCAGAGAGAGGGAGCCAATGTTTTACTGAAAGGCCAGTCAAAGGATCCAATAACTCTAGTAGTAGCATCTCAACAGGTGGCTGGTGCTAGACACTTTTTCTTTATTATATATATATGTATATATATATATATATATATATAATAAATTTTGGCTGGGTGGTATGGTCAATGTCATACAGGTTTCCTGGACCAGGGTTCGAAACCCGGCCTCTCAGATACTATAGTCTTTGAGTGATTTCGCCTATGGCTCTGATCCCGAGGTCGTTAAGAGAATCCAAACTTTAACGTATTAATATATATGGCTTATTTGATATATATATATATACATATAGTGTGTATATATATATATATATATATATATATATATATATATATATATATATATGTATATGTGTATATAGTGTGTGTGTGTATATATATATATATATATATATATATATATATATATATATACATATATATATATATATATATATATATATATATATTAAAATGTTCTACTGATGATAATTTTAACCTCTTGGCTATATCATAAATTGTATTAACTTTGTAACACCTCAGCAAGTATGAATGGATACTTGAGCGGACTCTGAAAGTATACAGTATGAGTTACACATAATTACCAGTTTGTTTAGGAGTTGAAGAGGAAGTGCAATACTGCCCTGGTCATGTGAACACGCGGTTCCCACGGAGGATTCAAGTGGAGCCTTTAGCCTAGGGTATGATGGGGCAGAAGGGGCACCACCAATGTGGATGCGTTGGTTGGGGTGGTTGTGGGGGTTGGGGGTGGGGGGCAGTGCCTTCCTTGGTCGGCTGTCCACCCTTTCCACTCGTGGCATTACTCACCCTAACCTAAATCTTATCCCGGTCGTGCTAAGACTCCTCTCCGAACAACATTCTCCTTTAGCAGATCTTCGTTTAGAGGCTGGAAAAAAAGGCTTTATTTTTAGTTTTGAATTTGTGCTACGCGGTTTTCTCTTCATTCTGAATTTAATTAATTCTAAAATGCTTGTAATTCTAATGGATTATGTGCAAGATATATTTTTTTATTTTGTTTCTGTAAGTACGTTCAGTCATTTATTTTTCTCTTCATATGAATACGGCAAAGTAATGAGTGGTTTTTAACGTTTTGTAATGAGATAACGTAACGCTGTTACAACAAATTTAAAATTTGGCGTCATCATCACCAATTTAATACAAGAATAATTCTGCGAATGCAGTTTTTAATCTTACGTTCTTTTAAATTCTTGTGTAATTTTTGCTCAATATTCTATTATTAAAAAAAAGCAAATCTATCCTTCAACTCTCCAAGGAATCCTCATGCTCTTACTTAAACCCTTCCCCCCATCGCCAGGGTAGAGGGTAGCCCATCATCATCATCTCGCCGGGCCTCCCATCACCCAACCAACTCTTTTCATAGTTTTCCTGAGAAGGTTGTTAAGACCTCCTTCCCTCCGTCGGGCAGAGTCTGTGTGGGAAACTGCGGAGTCGTGTTTAGAAATACCATCTCCGAAAACGGCTGTTGAGGACCTGACCTCAAGCGATTGTTTTGGGTCCAGGAACAGGTGCTACTGTTCGGGGAGAGGAGAAGATG
>NC_090762.1:19920094-19922594 GCF_036898095.1 Palaemon carinicauda | reverse complement strand
GAAAAGATTGATAATAATTGTGATATATTTCTGAACGTGTGAATTTGGTCCATGAGGTATCCTGTAATCTGAATGATAATCATAAAAAAGATATTTGTTTTTAAATGGATTTTTTTTTTTTTACCGTCTGGTCATTCAATGAAGCAGAGTGATCATGATTTTATTAATTTATTCAAACATTCACGTGAAATATATTACCTTAACATGTTAAGAATATTTATTTTTCTTATATACTGTACACACACACACACACACATATATATATATATATATATATATATATATATATATATATATATATATATATATATATATATATATATATATACACATACATACACACTAGTGTACGCGACCCCATATTAAATGATGGCTACATATTTTAGATATGCAGACTCAAGCACACGCAGCCCCTCTCACCGGGGTATGACCTTTCCCCCCCCCCCTTCCAGAGGTACTGGAAGTGCTGAGCGTGACCGAATATATATATATATATATATATATATATATATATATATATATATATATATATATATATATACATTTTGTGTGTTACAAGCTAAGCTACAACCCTGGTTGGAAAAGCAAGATGCTATACGCCCAACGGCTCTAACAGATAAAAATACCCTTGTGAGGAAAGGAAACAAGGAAGTAGATATACCACAATTGAAGTAATGAACAACCAAATGAAATATTTTAAGGAACAACAACGTTAAATTAGATCTTTAATATATAAACTATAAAAGAATTTAGAAAAACAAGAGGAAGAAAAACAAGATAGAATACCATGCCCAAGTGTACACTCAAGCAAAAGAACTCCAACCGAAGACAGTGGAAGAACATGGTACAGAGGCTATGACACTACCCAAGACTAGAGAACATTGGTTTGATTTTGGAGTATCCTCTTAGAAGAGCTGCTTACCATAGCTAAAGAGTCTCTTCTACGCTTACCAATAGGAAAGTAGCCAATGAACAATTACATTGCAGTAGTTAAGCACTTGAGCGAAGAAGAACTGTTTGGTAATCTCAGGGTTGTCAGCTGTATGAGGACAAAGGAGAATGTATAAAGAATAGGCCAGACTATTCGGTGTTATGTGTAGGCAAAGAAAAAATGAGCCGTAACCAGAGAGAGGGAGCCAGAGTTTTACTGATAGGCCAGTCAAAGGATCCAATAACTCTCTAGCGGTAGCATCTCAACGGGTGGCTGGTGCTAGACACTTTCTCTATTATATATATATACATATATATATATATATATATATATATATATATATATATATATATATATATATATATATATATATATTTATATATGATGAATTTTGGCTGGGTGGTATGGTCAATGTCATACAGGTATCCTGGACCAGGGTTCGAAACCCGGCCAGTTAGATACTATAGTCTTTGAGTGATTTCGCCTGGGGCTCTGATCCCGAGGTCGTTAAGAGAATCCAGACTTTAATGTATTAATATATATGGCTTATTTGATATATATATATATATATATATATATATATATGTATATATATATATATATATATATATATATATATATATATATATATATATATATATATATGTGTGTGTGTGTGTGTGTGTGTGTGTGTGTATATATATATATATATATATATATATATATATATATATATATATATATATATATATATATATATATATATAGTGTATATATGTATATATATATAGTATATATATATATATATATATATATATATATATATATATATATTATATATATATATATATTTATATTAGAAAATTCTATTGGTAATAATTGTAACCTCTTGACTATATCATAAACTGTATTAACTTTGTAACACCTCAGCAAGTATGAATGGATGCTTGAGTGCACTCTCAAAGTATACAGTATGAGTTACACATAATTACCAGTTTGTTTAGGAGTTGAAGAGGAAGTGCAATACTGCCCTGGTCATGTGAACACGCGGTTCCCACGGAGGATTCAAGTGGAGCCTTTAGCCTAGGGTATGATGGGGCAGAAGGGGCACCACCAATGTGGGTGCGTTGGTTGGGATGGTTGTGGGGGGTGGGGGTGGGGGGCAGTGCCTTCCTTGGTCGGCTGTCCACCCTTTCCACTCGTGGCATTACTCACCCTAACCTAAATCTTATCCCGGTCGTGCTAAGACTCCTCTCCGAACAACATTCTCCTTTAGCAGATCTTCGTTTAGAGGCTGGAAAAAAAAGGTTTTCTTTTTAGTTTTGATTTGTGCTACGCGGTTTTCTCTTCATTCTGAATTTGATTAATTCTAAAATGCTTGTAATTCTAATGGATTATGTGCAAGATATATTTTTTTATTTTGTTTCTGTAAGTACGTTCAGTCATTTATTTTTCTCTTCATATGAATACGGCAAAGTAATGAGTGGTTTTTAACGTTTTGTAATGATATAACGTAACGCTGTTACAACAAATTTAAAATTTGGCGTCATCATCACCAATTTAATACAAGAATAATTCTGCGAATGCAGT
>NC_090762.1:19907594-19915094 GCF_036898095.1 Palaemon carinicauda | reverse complement strand
GTGTATGTGCATGTGTACTTATGTAAATATCCAAGTAATTTCTATCCAAATTATAGGTCATCGTTTTTTTTTTTTTTTTTTTTTTTTTTTTTTTTTTTTGTGTGTGTGTGTAAGTGTTTGTATGTTTTTAATCTCGCCAATGTTATTATACTATAAGGTTAAATAGGTCTTTGCTACTTTACAATCCTTTTCAATAACGTAGCTAAGCTAATTATTATTATGAATATTGTTGTTGATTATCACCAGTAAACACCAACCTAATCAATTAAAACGACTGATTGATTAGAAGACATCTGGCGTCGCAAAACAGGAGGGTCACTGGTACCATCAATTAAAACGAACCGGATGCGAAGGCCATTAAGCAATCTTTTTCAAAAGAAACACGTGTAAGGAACTGCTTAAAAACATCCAAGAGCTGAGACATATTGGCCTGGTCAGTGCCACAAGCGGCTCCTTATAGTTCTGTTGAAACATAACAGACCTGACCTTGTTCTTCCTTTAACTGCTTCGGGACCCTGTGGCCATTAGCCACCTCGCTCCCCAAGTGACTTGGGCGGGGGAGGGGAGGGAAGACCAATACTTTGGTCATTCATTGCTTAAGTAATTCCATTTAGCTCTCTCTCTCTCTCTCTCTCTCTCTCTCTCTCTCTCTCTCTCTCTCTCTCTCTCTCTCTCAATTACCCTTCCAAATTTCAGCATTTATTGGATGAGATAGCATCACCTATGTTGGATGGCCTTATGCGGTTTTGATATCTGGCTTTTCTCTTGGTGGTCACCCATCCAAATACTAACAAATGCAACGTCGCATAATTTTGCTGGTTGCGTGACCATAGCACTAAGAAAGTGAGGCTGCTTTCGACCGGGTTTAATGATCTAACATTCTTGGGGTTATTTCGATTAACTCAAAATTCATAAATCCAGTACAAGTAGAGCCGTAGGTTACTTTTTTATGTCTAGTAAACTTATTTTTAAACTCAATTTCCAACCTAAAGTCTAATAGTTTAATTCATTGTCAATTGAATATTTTTATTTTTAATCTGTCCCGAACCCATATTTCTGTCATCTTTTCGCAAGTGAAGATTCAAATAAAGCTAATAATAGGTATGCATAAGTTTTGGTTTTGTGCAACACTGCAATGAAATGCCTGTCTACTGATATACAGTTTGGTGTTATTTTTGTCACCTATTGCGAATGATACCTTAGTACTGCATTTTTTATCTGTGAAATACGTGTAACTATAAAACGTTACATTTATTTATGTTTGGCATAGAAAGAACTTTCAAGGCTGTGGTTTTTTTAATGTCAGGAATAGCTTTTATTATTTATTTATATATTTATTTTTGCTTTAAGATTGGTCTCATCCTAAATTTATTAACATCAGTCTAGGTTAAAGATTAGCCTTTGTTACTATAATACACTATTAATATATACGATATTGAAATCCTACTAAATATAAAGTAAGGTAATAGATCATACATTAAAAGGGCAAGTCTTCATTGACAATAAAGATGTAATTTATCGAACTAAAGTTTCAAAACACTTGTCATAACCGGAATGTTATAAATTGTCAAAAATTTATTGTTGTATAGTGAGTTTCGGATAATTACACATACACACACACTCACACACACACCTATATATATATATATATATATATATATATATATATATATATATATATATATATATATATATATATATATAAATGTGTGTGTTTGTGTTTGTGTGTGATACATTGGATGCATGAAGCTGAATTAACTATACGCATTTTTCTAGAGCAAATTACACTTTCATTAAACAAAAGTTATAAAACTAAATTTCCCTCTTTTACATGAGCTATAGTGAAAATAAACAATTGAAAAGCTTTGCCTTTTCGTTAATTTTATAATTCTTTCATTAATTTTCGCTATTTTTTTTTTTCGCGTCTTCAACGGTACCCTTCGATCTCTGTCTCCTCATTTTCTCCCGGACAGATAACCTCTACCCCTCAGTTATCAGGTTTAACCCATTCCATAACTTTCCCAGTCCTTCTGGACCCAAACTGTCCCTTCTTGGGTCAGCAGAGGTCGATAGGACAAGGTTAGGATCAGGATTATTTATTTCAGGGATCTTTCCTTGAAGATACTATGAGTAAAATAATGATAATAATAACTGACTTCGTTTTTTTTCTCTTTCATTTCATGTCGTCATCAGTGTACAAACTGTTTACTGTTTTAGCAATGTCGTTAGTTCTCATCACTAGCCCTCTTGCTTGTTAAAAATAGATTATTATTATTATTATTATTATTATTATTATTATTAGTAGTAGTAGTAGTAGTAGTAGTAGTAGTAGTAGTAGTAGTAGTAGTAGTAGTAGTAGTATCCTCTTATTCTTTCATCATGAATGGAATTCTGAGTGTCAAAACTTACTTCATATTTACATAACAGTCTTAAAACAAGTGCCACTTGGTGGTCAATATTTGGCTCCTGGGGTCGATCAAAGGGTTGATAAATAAATGACTCTACTGTAGGTCAAAAGTAAGAAATTGATATATATTATTATAGATTAATTATTGTATTTTTCGTAACTGATATTTCGTTATAACCTCATGTTCTTTTTATGGTAGCATTTAACAAAGATTTCTCCAATAGTCGATATTTATGAGTCGAGGAACAAATTATAACAATAACAAGGGTTCAATGAACTTAATAATTGAAATAATAATAAAAAATTATTTATTTGTGTATTCCGTAAAAATAGAAAAACATCTAAGCAAACCGTATAAAAAATTAATCCTTTAATAAATAGCATTTTATTCGACACCTTTACGGCAAATGATCAAGAATGTTGAGAAAATATACCCAATTGATGAATCCTCTAAATTTGTGTCATTAAGATATTTGGAGGATTAAAAATAGAAAAAGAATACTTTTTCGCAAGTTACTATTAGCATTTATTTTCATGGAAATGCGGATTATGTTCTAATTAAAAGGCAAAATGTTTTAGATTTTTTCATCATCATCATCATCATCTTCTACGCCTATTGACGCGAAGGGCCACGGTTAGATTTTGCCAGTCTTCTCTATCTTGAGCTTTTAATTCAATACCTCTCCCTTCATCAGCTCTACTTCACGCTTCGTACTCTTTAGCCATGTAGGCCTGGGTCTTCTTACTCCTCTAATGCCTTGTGAAGCCCAGTTGAAACTTTGGTGAACTATCTCTCTTGGGAAGTGCGAAGATTTTTTACCTAAAAATAATTTCAGATTATGAAGAACATAGTATGATATGAAATACAATGCATATGAATACTTATGTAAAAGAATAATTGAATGCAAATATACATATTTTATTTAAGAAACATTATGAATAAGATATATAAGTAAATAAAAATCCTCTGTAGAGTGACTCAAACAATGTGGAAGAAACAATCGCTCCTGAACATTTTTGACTGATAAAACATTTAAACATGAAAAGTCTTGTTTACTAAAATCAAAACGCGGAGAAAGCAAAATAAGTCAAGAAAACCTCGCCTGCGAAAGAGCCGTATGTTGTTTAAGTAGTAATGTGTACAAATATCAGCTGTGTCGAGGCTGCTTACATTGTTGTGACTCCCACGGTTTCCCTCGGAACATTTCTATTATTATTATTGTTATTATTATTATTATTATTATTATTATTATTATTATTATTATTATTATTATTATTATTAGTCAAGCTACAACACTAGTTGGAAAAGCAAGATGCTATAAGCCCAAGGGCTCCAATAGGGAAAAATAGCCCAGTGAGGAAAGGAAATAAGGAAATAAATAAATGATGAGAATAAATTAACAATAAATCATTCTAAATAATAATAGTAATAGTATCGGATCCTGAGAATTTTTTCTTTTTTTAAGGAAAATATATTTGATTAATTATATTAAGATTTCAGTTTATAACATTTGCTAGTTTTTATATTTCCACTGATATTATTTTGGGTTTTGGGTAATTTGAGCCCATCATTTTGTCCTTATTCTTTTTTCATTTCTCTTCTTAGAAATCTAATACCACAAATTTAAACTAGATCATACTAATGATAAAGTTAACACATATATAATATGAAACCAAATTTTGTACAAACTTTTTAAAGAGACTTAACTTTACGCACGTTGAATATTGTATCGTAGAATTATTGTTGAAATTTTCATTATTCATTTCCTTTCATTACCATGCTATTCACATGAGCTATTTGTCAGACCCTAGTAACTGAAGTCCATAAAGATTTCTGCCTTGTTATAAGTATCTGAATTTTATTGAAAAAAAAAATCATACTTTAAAGTAAATAAATAAGTGACCATAGTAATATAAAAGCTGTCAAGATTCATTACCAAAAAGAAGACAAATTCTCGGCAACGCTTTGCCTTCCTCGTGGTCCAAAAACTGATGTCAGAAAGATTTAGTGGGTGTAGGATACGGTTCGGTTAAGGACCCCTGGTGGGCGGGGCGGTTCTGGGGTGGGGTCGAACCCCGCCCAGTAGGACACCTGTAGGACACCGGTCAAACCCCTGCTGTCCTACACCAACATTTGTTCATCACTTGTCACTTTAATTGCTAAAGCGTTTCATCCCGACTCCTTTTATGGCCGGAGAATATTTTGTTATTGTGGGTACTTTTGCCCCAAAACGTTATGTCGTTATTGACCAGCACGGCTTCGAATTGTAGGACTAAGGGTTAGTAGACTTTTGCATTACAATATGATATAATTTCTTCTTTTTTTTTTCTTTATTTTGGGGGTGGGTGGGTAACCATTACGTTGATATTAATTTTCTTAGATATATTATTATTATTATTATTATTATTATTATTATTATTATTATTATTATTAATATTGTTGTTGTTGTTGTTGTTTTTTTTTTTTGTAAAGATAACTTCATATGGTGTCAAAACTCTTGAAAAATAGCAGGATATATATATATATATATATATATATATATATATATATATATATATATATATATATATATATATATATTATATATATATATATATGTATGTATTTATATATATATATATATATATATATATATATATATATATATATATATATATATATATATATATATGTGTGTGTGTGTGTGTATACCAATACATATATCGATACGGTAATCGTAAGGCTATATGATGTTGATAGAAGCAAATTTCATAGTTGAATAAGTAAATGAGTACAAGCTTATAGAACATCCTTTTCTATGTTATGATAATCATCATCATCATCATCATCATCATCATCTTTATTCCAGGAAGAGCCATATACAGAAATATAAATGAAAACCCACGCAACCAAAGAGCAAAAATGACGAAAAAGTTCTACAAGGATATCTATGATACGTTTTTGTATATTTTCATAACTCATGCACTTATCATAACAAACCTCCTTTTTTACCTCTGTTTTTAGGTGCCTTAACTTTAACTTTAGGGGCTTATTTATAGCATTGGGGGCTTTTTTACCTCTATTTTAAGAACTTTATATATAGCATTAGGAGCTTTTTTACCTCTATTTTTAAGTGCATATATATACCATTAGGGGCTTTTTTACCTCAAGTTTGAGGTGCATTACTTGTAGCATTAGAGGCTCTTTGACCTCCCTTTGTAGGTGCCTTATTTATAGCATTAGGGGCTTTTTGACCTCGATTTTGAAGTGTATTACCTCTTGCATTAGAGGCTCTTTGACCTCTATTTTTAGGTGCCTTATTTGTAGCATTAGGAGCTTTTTTACCTCTATTTTTAGGAGCCTTATATAAAGCATTATGGGTTTTTTGACCTCGATTTTGAGGCGCTTTACTTCTAGCATTAGAGGCTCTTTGACCTCTATTTTTAGGTGCCCTGTTTATATCATTAGGGGCTTCTTGACCTCGATTTTGAGGTGTATTACTTCAAGCATTAGGAGCTCTTTGACCTTTCTTTTTAGGTGCCTTGTTTATAGCATTAGGGGCTTTTTTACCTCGATTTTGAGGCGCTTTACTTCTAGCATTAGAGGCTCTTTGACCTCTATTTTTAGGTGCCTTGTTTATAGCATTAGGGGCTTCTTGACCTCGATTTTGAGGTGCTTTACTTCTAGCATTAGAGGCTCTTTGACCTCTATTTTTAGGTGCCTTGTTTATAGCATTAGGGGCTTCTTGACCTCGATTTTGAGGTGCTTTAAGGACCTCTATTTTTTTGGTGCCTTGTTTATAGCATTAGGGGCTTCTTGATCTCGATTTTGAGGGGCATTACTTCTAGCATTAGAGGCTCTTTGACCTCTATTTATAGGTGCTTTATTTATAGCATTAGCGGCTTCTTGACCTCGATTTTGAGGTGCATTACTTCTAGCATTAGAGGTTGTTTGACCTCTATTTTTAGGTGCTTTATTAATAGCATTAGGGGCTTCTTGACCTCGATTTTGAGGTGCATTACTTCTAGTATTAGGAGCTCTTTGACCTTTCTTTTTAGGTGCCTTATTTATAGCATTAGGGGCTTTTGGACCTTGAATTTTGGGTTCATTACTTGTAGCATAAGAGGCTCTTTGGTCTCTGTTTTTAGGTGCTTTATTTATAGCATTAGGGGCTTCTTGACCTGGATTTTGAGGTGCATTACTTCTAGTATTAGGAGCTCTTTGACCTTTCTTTTTAGGTGCCTTATTTATAGCATTAGGGGCTTTTTTACCTCGATTTTGAGGTGCATTTCTTTTAGCATTAGAGGCTCTTTCACTTCTCTTTTTAGGTGCCTTGTTTATAGCATTAGGTGCTTTTGGACCTTGAATTTTGGGTTCATTACTTGTAGCATAAGAGGCTCTTTGATCTCTGTTTTTAGGTGCCTTATCTATAGCATTAGGGGCTTTTTGACCTCGATTTTGAGGTGCATTACTTCTAGCATTAGTGGCTCTTTGACCTCTATTTTTAGGTGCCTTGTTTATAGCATTAGGGGCTTTTGACCTGTATTTTAAGGAGCCTTATATAAAGCATTAGAGGCTTTTTGACTCGATTTTGAGGTGCTTTACTTCTAACATTAGAGGCTCTTTGATCTATATTTTTAGGTGCCTTATTTATAGCATTAGCAGCTGTTTTACCTCTATTTTTATCTGCCTTATTTCTAGCATTAAGGGTTTTTTACCTCTATTTTGAGGTGCTTTATTTCTAGCATTAAGGGGTTTTTTACCTCTATTCTGAGGTACCTTATTTCTTGCATTAGGGGCTTTTTTTTTTTACCTCTATTTCAAGGTGATTTACCTCTAGCTTAATATTAATGGCTAATTTACGTGTTCGTTTAAAGGCTCTTCGCTGCTGTTCTCCTCTGTCTGTTCTAGTTTTCAAGATCTTTAGTTTTTCGGTTTCCTTTGATATTTCATCTTCCACTTTCCTTAGTTCGTCAATTTCCTTCGAGATTTCATCATATTCTTTCTTAGTTCGTCAGTTTCCTTCTAGATTTCAAGAGAGATTTCAGTGCCGTGTGTCGTCAGTTTGTCAGATTCCTCAGAGAAATCGATGGCATCCATGTCTTTGTCCATC
>NC_090762.1:19892594-19900094 GCF_036898095.1 Palaemon carinicauda | reverse complement strand
CTGTCACGTATTGTGTATGCATGTATGTATGGCCATGTGGATGAAATATTTCTCTCCTGTTTGTAATATCAAAGATAATCATTTAACACATGCACATTGACTTCATATATTGAATGAGCTTTGAAGACTATTCGTAGTATGACATTTATTTTTCTTACATTAAATCATTCTATATAATGGTGACTTTCAGGTATTTATAAGGGATCCTCATTTATTATTATTATTATTATTATTATTATTAGTATTAGTATTATTATTATTATTTTAATAATAATAATAATTTTAATAATCTTAGACTATATATATATATATATATATATATATATATATATATATATATATATATATATATATATATATATATATATATATGCATCATCTTCCCAACTTTTATCCCTACATTAAGGGGTCGGTTGCCTCGGGGTCCTCTCTAATCCCTTCTATCAAACACATCCTCTTCCACCAAACCTCTTCTCTCCATATCATCCTTCACCTTATCTCGCCATCTCATTCTCGGCCTCCCTCTTGATCTTCTACCCTTAACAGGTTTCTCCCAATCTCTCCTCACTCCCTCCCCACCATTCATCCTCAACACATGCCCACACCATCTCAGTCGTGACACTCTTATCATCTCTGTAATCTTTACTAGACCTGCCATTCTTCTTAACTCGTCATTTTCCAATCTTTCAAGCAGTGATATTTCCATAATCCATCTTAGCATTCTCAGCGCTGTTCTCTCAAGCTTTTGCTTCGTCTTTTCGTCTTTAAGAAATATACATTCATACAAACATATAAGTGGACAATGAAATGTAAATAATGTAAACAAAGATAGAAATAGCGATAATACAAACAACAATCAAGAAGTTAGAATCTCTCTCTCTCTCTCTCTCCCCCTCTCTCTCTCTCTCTCTCTCTCTCTCTCTCTCTCTCTCTCTCTCTCTCTCTGGTGTGTTTTCCCCAATTGCGTTATCAAACGCCGTTTAAAATCCCCGCTTTGCTAATCCGGGTTTGGGGCTTAAATCCCTTACAGCGAAGGTGTCGTCGTCATCAATCTTGGCCGTCCACAGCTCCGCAGGGAGGCTCTCCACGTTCTCCGATGTCCACATCCATCGCAGGTGTCCATCTCCAGTCCCAAGTGTCCCTAGTGTCATCCATCGCGCCGTCAGGAGGTGTCAGCCCTGGCCACGTACCCATATATTGGATGCCATTTCGGCGCGTCCGAATGTTCTCACTTCGATTTAGACTTCGTCCCGTGTTCTGGAACAAGTTAGAATTGGAGAGAAAATTTAGAATAGTTGGATTTAGTTAATGAAATTAATTTCTAATGATCATAATTAAGAATATCATCTGATCATACCTGCACGTCAGCGAATTTGACCGAAGAACTTTAAAACCCTTTCCGAATTTACCCCCAAACGATGCAGTGACCAAGAGTTCCATGCCTGTGGCCCGGATCGGATTTCGGCTATGCACAATTTCCAACGGACGAGTGACAAGGCCGCAGCCACGTGGGTCATCTCTTACATCACCCTCGAGTCTTTATCCTTTGGCGTGGGTGATATTCTGAATATTCTTCTCCACCTTCTTCTTCTTTACACATGCGAACTTTAAAAGTCGTGAAGGGAGAACAATGCGTTGGGACCTTTAGTTTACCCGAGTTAGGAAATCAGGAAATTCTCTCTGCAGAAGATTATTATATGAATTTAATAAGAATCATGATGATGATGATGATTATACTTCGCTTCCGCTGATTGTCGCAAACCAAAATGCATAAGGTAAACATATATAATTTATTCAATCTTTTGAGCATGTGAAAGGACTAATGGAGAAAAAATGCAGTAGTTAAATGGTAAAAGTAGTAATAATAGCAATGGATTGATATAAAACTGTGGAATACTTCCAAAGAATCGTTACCATTCGAACACAATGATGCATCCCTCCTCCATCGAGCCAGTCGTTTGTGGAGTTCAAACTCCGAAATCCTGGGGAATCCAGAGGCTCAGCCATTTCCCAAACTGGAATTAATAGCTATCGTCAACGGGGAGTAGAGGAAGATGGATTTAGCAAGGAGAATTCAATTCTGCGCAACTTCCACAGGGAAGGGCTGGGAATGGTTCCCCTCCCCCCTCTCTACATCCCGAGGGAAGGGTAGGGGATGTTGATAAGGGAAGGGGTGGGAGAGACTTTAGGGAAAGAGTTATGGGATCTGGCTCAGCCGAGGACGGGTGGGGGGAGGGGGGAGTGTTAAAGGAAATATTTAGCCTGCGACGTTTGCTTGTAGACCTCGTGACTATTGTTTAGATAAAGGCTGATAAAGGGATGTGCTTTTCTGTTTCTCCGTATGTGCATGAACCCACACAATATATATATATATATATATATATATATATATATATATATATATATATATATATATATATATATGTGTGTGTGTGTGTGTGTGTGTGTGTGTGTGTGTGTGTGTATATATATTATATATATATGTATATATATATATATATATATATATATATATATATATATATATATATATATATATATATATATATATAATGGACTTTACGAATCACAGAATGGGTCCTTAAAGATGGCAAAGGAAGCAAGAGAAGGAAGACAAGACGAAGAATTGATGAGCTAAGAAAATTTGCGTGTATAGACTGGCATAGAAAATCCGTAAACAGACGGGAGTGGAAGGACATGTCTGATGCCTTTGTCCTGCATTTGACTATCAACGGTTGATGTTTATATATATATATATATATATATATATATATATATATATATATATATATATATATATATATATATATATATATATATATATATATATATATATACACACACACCGGTCATCTTTGCTTATGGTCGTATACGGGATTTATAAACATAATATACACACGTGTTTATATATATATATATATATATATATATATATATATATATATATATATATATATATATATATATATATATATATATATATATATATATATATATATATATATATATAATTATATATATATGGGTCACCTTTACTTATGGTCATATATGGATTTTTATAAGCATAATAATATCTCAACACATTCGATAATCCTCACACTCATGGGTTCGCCTATCACCACAGACGTCATTCCGAGCGAGAAGCAACTGCGACTGGACTCGATCCCACCCGCTAAATAATAATAATAATAATAATAATAATAATAATAATAATAATAATAATAATAATAATAACAATAATAATAATCTTTTTTTAAGCAAAAGTCATATACAGAGTTACAATAGGGGTATAGTGATCTTACATTTATGACATCAGTAAAAAGATAAGATATGCAATAATATCAGTGATACAGTACAACATCAATTAGCAGGTAAACACTTTATTTTTCCCTTATTTTTGTCTTACTCAGAATGAGACCTGAAATCATAGGCCAATCAAAAGGAGTGCAAGGATTTCATGAGTTTTGAAGTCATTGGGGCTATTAGAAATTTACTCTCTCTCTCTCTCTCTCTCTCTCTCTCTCTCTCTCTCTCTCTCTCTCTCTCTCTCTCTCTCTCTCTCTCTCTATCCGTTTTTTCTCAATAGCCTTGGGTAGATTACCCTCGCATGTGTTTCAAAGTATATCTCATATTAGTTCATAAAAAAATATTAATTTGAATTGAAAAGTAAACTGGATATAAATTTATGTATGGTAAACAAAAGTAATATAGTTTTAGCCAAACTCTTTATAAGAACGAAAAGATTCGTATGTTCTTAAAACATCCCTGCTCACTCCTGTCATTCCCAGAACGAAACAAATAAGCACTTTTGTGACTCCTTCAAGAACGGCTCCTGAAACTGCACGTGGCTCATCTTTCATTTCATGTCCTGAGCGATGATTACGGGTAAACAAATCCAGCAAAAGTAGCGCCGAGATTGTCGTAATCTGAGGCGTAGAATTTATAGTTTCTAATCTAGGAAAATAACTGGGTTCGAGGATGAAATTTCCCTACCAAAATACCTCCTTGGGGAGAGGTAGCGGGGAGGCTCTGGGGAAGTGGTTGGCTTGGGTCCGTATGGAACCCAGTTGGGACTAGGGGATGATGGAAGGCGAGCACGGGGAATGGGGAGGGGCTCCTTGCACATCATTTTTATTATTTGGCCAAATTACAAAGATGTCCCCCTCGAAGAGAGGAAGCTCTTTCAAATACAGACGCCTCCCGAAATTGCGTTCCACAATTTTTGATGGCTATTCGTAAAATGACTTCTTTTGCTCCCCGTATCTCAAGAAGAAACAAAGGTGCTTGTCTCAAGTGCTTTCATCCGTCAGCGAGGAAAGAAAGCAGCGTATGAAGCGACGCAACCGTCTATGATTATTCTATTATAAAAGGCAATAACTCAGATTAAAGAACAAGTGGATTGGAAGCTGATAAGGAATGCTCCCCTCTGTCTGATAAGCCTCTAGGAACCGAACGAGGGGGAGAGACGGGTAGGGGGAGTGAGGTAGAATTAGGTGCCGATAGTCGAGAGTAGGCGAGATTAAGGTGCCGAGGCTGTCCACACAAAAGGCATTGTCCATTTTTATCAAAAGAGTTGTAAAACCCCAAATCCTCCGCCCTCATACTACCTGGCACTCTCTCACCTGACTGCTAATCGGAAAGCTTAGCTTCGTTGCTCTGTTTCTTGAAATCACGTAATACTGGCAAGAAATATGCTGAACAAAGTAGTGAAATTAATCAAAGAAACAAAAGTAAATGAGCATTATAGAAATTGAATAGATAGGCGAGTGAAAATTGGTAGTATATTTGACTAAGAATTAGAAACTGGGGGTATGTATAGTATGAACCTCTAAACCGCTGTACAGGCATCCATATTTATTTAATGTTTAATCCCTACTGCCAGGTCTGTGTGCTATTCATTTTATTACGATGAAATTAGATTTAGCCTTGTTTCTGCATTAGCTCTCTCCCTAGAATCTCTTCTAGTAACTCAAGTCTAAATTGTAATCCTTGTCATTAATCTAGTAACTTAAGTCTAAGTTGTAATGTCACTAATCTTGTAACTTAAGTCTAGATTGTAATCCGTGTCACTTGAGTCTAAGTTGTAATCCATGTCACTATTCTAGTAACTTAAGTCTTAAATTGTAATCCATGTCACCAATCTAGTAACTTAATTCTAAGTTGTAATCCTTGTCACCAATCTAGTAACTGAAGTCTAAGCTGTAATCCATGTCACTAATCTAGTAACTTAAGTCTGAGTTGTAATCCGTCACTATTCTAGTAACTTAAGTCTTAAATTGTAATCCATATCACCAATCTAGTAACTTAATTCTAAGTTGTAATCCATGTCACTAATCTAGTAACTGAAGTCTTAAGTTGTAATCCATGTCACTAATCTAGTAACTTAAGTCTGAGTTGTAATCCATGTCACTAATCTAGTAACTTAAGTCTAGATAGTAGACCAGTACATATAGGAATCTTGGCAGTTCTGTAGAGATATGCCGTATATAGGATAACATAGCATATACTGTAGGTATACGATATAATGGATATGCAACAATTCCATGCCTTTCTTGTTCCCATTATCTTAATGGGAATATATTGAAAACGAAGGCATCTAACATCTGGGATTGAATGGTATTCAAATGATCTCCTCAGTAAATAGTTAGTGGAGTAAGAAGAATTCTAGATAGATCATGTTCATAGATCTGGACTCAAACGCAGGTTTGAGCTCAAGGTCGCATGAAAATTATGCATATCTTCGAGGCAGGTTATGCTAGTTGTAGTTAGGAGGTAACTCCATTGGGTTCATTTTTGCAACTGTTTTTTTCGAATTTTACATTATAAATGTTGCTAATCACAATATTTTCGGACGTGTTCGTTGATACAATCAATAGTTACTCCCTAGATCACTCAGACATGTTAAAGAGCCATTTTGTAGAATGTGCATATGATAGCTTATATTTGAACACGTTTTCATGGAGGAGGTAGGAGATTGAGTTGACATCAGAACAACAAAATTATTTTATTGATTTTCTACAGTTATAACATTCTTGTCTACTCTCCTTTGCCGAACTTTACCCTTGGAACCATAATACTTGACTTTCATAGAAGGTCCAACAAATATCATTAGCATTCTACTACGCAGATGTTTGCAGAAACCACCCAGACAATTTGAAGATCATGATGTGGTGAACTATGTCTAGTCTGGTCATAGGGCTAAGGACTAACACCAACCCGCCAATGCAAAACATCTTCAATACTGAAGTAGGATTTTATGATTGGGAAAGATAGTAATGTTAGCAGGCGTTTTAAAAGATTTAAAGGCCGCTCATGAATGGCAGAGACATGGAACAGTAACATTGCACTATCGAGCAGTACAATGCCTTAGAGACTGACCATATATACTTATGATCAGCGCCCAAGCCCCCTCTCCACCCAAGCTCGGACCAGAGAGGGCCAGACAATGGCTGCTGATGACTCAGCAGATAGACCTATAGGCACCCCCAAACAACCCCATCCTTAGTTCTCAAAAATGGTCAGGTTGCAGCTACCAAAGAAACTACAGAGTTTGAGCGGGACTTGAACCCCAGTCTGGCGATCACCAGTCAGGGACGTTACCGCATCGGCCACCATATTGTTTTTCTTTTTTATTAGATGGCTGTATATATATATATATATATATATATATATATATATATATATATATATATATATATATATATATATATATATATATATATATTTTTTTTTTTTTTTTGCCATTGATTTTTTTATCTTTGTTGATTACATTCATTACAATTTTTATATCTCACCTTTATACTGCTTTACTTATTCCATTGAAGTGCGTCGGTTGTCTGGTTGGACATAGATATCTATTTCGGTTTTGTATTCCTTTCTCCATTACTGTTATACTTTCTATCTTTTCTTATTTTGTCTCTTGACTTTATTGAATGCCGCCATTATTACTAGTGTTATTTTGAAAAGGCTATTACTTATCGTTTTTATTAATATTATTGTTTAATTTACTATTAGTTTTTTTTTCTTTGCGCTGGCTGCCATCATTGATTTCAAACCTTCCTTTGCTGCCCTTTCCATTTTTATTGGAAATAATATTTAATAAATTTAGCTTCTACGTCCCTGTTATGCATGTAGAACTCATGCATTATTATTATTATTATTATTATTATTATTATTATTATTATTATTATTATTATTATTATTATTATTCGGTATTTACATGTGTATACACTTTAGGCATTATGTTGCACAGTATTTTTCACAAGTATTTATTACTCAGATTGGTTAATACCGTCATGAATGACTGGAAATTCTATCATTCAACTGTCGACAAACTGTTTCACACTTAGTTTGTATTGCTTAGTTTCAGCAACACTTCAAGCAGTAGAGATAGCGTATCTTTTATCAGTATCGTCAATGACCGAGAAAGGTGTAAAAATATGTATTATGTTGGTCATATGACGCATGAATATGGAATTTCCGGATAACTTTAGCAGCCAT
>NC_090762.1:19890213-19892094 GCF_036898095.1 Palaemon carinicauda | reverse complement strand
AGATACAACATGTACAGTATACATATAACTTATCGTTGGGCAAAAATATATTTTTTAAATGAGTAACGGTAAATAAACAAATAGCGAATTAAATAGACAAATGTATGAAAAAGCAGATTACAGACGCATGTCATATAATGTAATAATTGATGAGGAATAAAAACCAGACCTTGTTTTGACCTAAAGTTCACTTTCGATGCCACGCAAATGATTAATACAAGAAATTAAGAGAAATACCGAGTTCCGGAAAGGCTTTATTTCTGTAGTCATAAATACGACGCAGGTCAGACGTCATTCGCAAACATCAGAGCTTGCAAACACCGAAGAACGGTAAGAGACCTGCTTCACAGTGATTTAAAGACCACTAATGAGTGGCAGAGGCAAGGGATATGACCATATAATTATATGAGTAGGGCTCAAGTCCCCTCCCTACCCAAGCTATGACTAATGAGGGCCATATTGAAAAAAGGAAAAAATTGAAAAAAAAACTTGGGTATCATTAGTCCGAAAAAACTCTACTAAGTACAGCGTGCCCTTAAGGAACATAAATGATTCAGCAAAGAGCAGAGGAGCAAGATCATTATCGTAAGTGGCCGAAGTTACACCTACAGGATATTGAAATGGTAATGCCTGAGTAACTGAGCAGCGGTCAAATAGGAAAAATCTCTCCCTTCCTTTCAACAAAATCCCAAAAATAGAAACACTAAAATGCTTTTCATTTCTAAATTTCATGGGGGATATGAAAAGAAAACAATTTGCTTTTATCTGGAATAATTGCAATCTCCACCTGCGGAGAATTTTTTATATACATGCATAATATTTTTATGGAACTCTTACTTAATATGTGAGGATATAAAAAAACTAACTTATTCACTTAATCATTCCACGAATCATGAATGATTCCAAGCTATTTTAGGAATCGTGTGTGTCCACAAATATTCAATATTATCAAACCATTTGAGTTCCTTAAAGTACTTTTTTCAAGACAGGTGTCACTTGAAAAATTATTGAAAACGGATTCCAGAATATATATATATATATATATATATATATATATATAAATATTGAATAATTTGAGTATTTGCATGCAAAGAGTACTTTTGTAATGATTTCAAGTACAATATTTCAAAAACAATTATTCAGTACATTGCCCGGAACCTTTTCAAACCCGTGAAGAGCATAAAATACAAAAAAATAATAATCATCCTGTTCAAATAAATAATATAGTTTTTCCGAGCAGCACTTTCTCTCTCAGCCTCTCAACGGTTTCACTTTCCAGTCGTATAAATTTTGCCGTGAGAGCAAAATACTGTAGTGTCGACAAGCGCCCATCCAAAATCACACAATTTTGAAATACAAACTGGCCCACACTCCGACACCCGCAAGCACATCCGAGACGTCCTTCAAAAACAGAGTGGAAATCTTACTGCCAATCGGTAACTGAAAAGCATTATTTTGATAAGTTGATTACTTCCATCAACCGATATTCCTTTCGCGGGGGTCGTTCCTGAGAGCCGAGCCCACCGCCTGAACTCGGAAATGCTGCTGATAACGGCAGTGGACCCGCTCGAGGTACTTCCTCCTAATTAGAATCTGTTGGTCAGTCACACTTATCTCTCTTTGTCGTTGGCTTCTCGTGAACATTATCGCTCTGCATCGAAATGCCTCAACTTGCGCTTCCAGTTAGCATCGCACAAAATGTCACACACTCCCTGCCATCCTTTGGGGTTTAATGAAACTTCAGTTAAATTTGATGATTTTCCAAAGTAATGTAATATCTTTATTATTTCATGACGATTTTGACGGTAAGTGTCATTTACGCTACGAAATAAATATAGTGCATGAATAAGAAATATTCTGTATCACTTACTATAAAGTCTC
>NC_090762.1:19875213-19880213 GCF_036898095.1 Palaemon carinicauda | reverse complement strand
TGGTGGATAAGAGGGGGATGACCCAAGGACAAATCCATTAGGTTTTGAATAAAATACATCGAAGTACAAGTACGCAGTAAAGTTAGAGCAAAATAAGACTGCTTGGCAGGCTGAAGACATGCTCTCTACTGAGTGCTTACCTGGTTCTGAATATATGTGTAAAAGTATTTTATGCGAAAAGGAAACTGAGACGAATGTGCGTTATGTTTTCGTGGATGTTCAATATCTTTCTAGATGGATTTATGTGTGAAGTCAGAAAAAAGGAAATTAGATGTAGGCCGAAGTTAGTGGATAATAAAATTAATTGTAAATGGGATCTGGAATGGTTGATGATTGATGATGATACTGTACTGATTGGGCACAGTGAATAAAAAATATAAAAGCTAATAAGAGAGCTTAAAAATGTCTGCAAGAAAGTAAAACTCGAGAGAAAATGTAAGAATAGGGTAATGGCTGTGAATGGAAACTTGGACGACATAGTAATGAATGAGAATTTAAGAATTGAATTGGTTGATTTTATAAGAATTTTGAGTACATATATATATATATATATATATATATATATATATATATATATATATATATATATATATATATATATATATATATATATATATATATATATATATATATATATATATATATATATATATATATATATTGGATTTGAGGTGCATAAATTGCAATGCCCCACTACAGGCATTTGCTTAAAACGTTCCAAATATGTAGAAAATAAAAAAAAATTCTGCCACACCTTTTCTCGTTAAACAAACTCGTCTCATTCTATTATCAAAAGAAATTAAACGTATGATGAACATGAACTTTAAAAATTCTATTGGGAGTCCTCTACACACACACACACACACAAAAAAAAAAAAAAAAAAAAAAAAAAAAAAAAAAAAAAAATCATGAACTCAAGAATCCTTAAATTTTTTATCTCTCGTTGATGAAAAAGACATGAAGAAGAGAGAGGTGATTGCTTCTAAAATATCACTTTCGTATTACTTAAGTATAATACTGGTAAAAAAATTCTTTTGTCTCTTAATGAAACTTGTTTGCGGTACCAACATTACGAAATACTAAGAAAAAAAAAATATTGGCAATAGATCCTAAAGACCGGAAAGGAAGAAATAAATTGGAAAGGCGTTTCGTGAGGGATGTAAAACCAGATGAAAATGGAGCAGAAAAACATCTTGGGTGATTAATGCAAAAACTGATAAATAAATTAAATCATAGGAAAGGGAACCTTAAGTATGAGTGGAAAAAAAATGGGAAGCGCGAAAGAAAGAAAATAAATAGATGCATACGAATGCCTGAAGAATAGTTACAGAAGATGATGAAAACTGAAACAAACAAAGGTAGCCTATAAAGTATCTAGGGGAATAAGTGCAAAAGGAAATAAACAGAAACCCCACACAGGAGTATGCAGGGAAAGGGCCAATAAAAGCCAACAAAGCGTCTAGGCCTAGAGGACTGACGATAGGTGATGGGTGAAGGGCAGCAAGCATGGCAGACCCAACTTCCTTTCGTCGCAAAAAAAGGTCGACTCGGAATGAGACAACAACAGACAGGCAATTAGGAATAGGCTGACGGCGGAGACAGTCGCGCCGAAAGAAAGTTGTTTGGAGAGACTTAAAGCAAACCGATAATGTTGATTCGGACAGTTGAAGTGGCAACCAAGTGGCAAGCAAATGGCAAGCAAGCAGATAAAGTGCGTCACTGGACAGACAAATGGCAAGGACGAAGGCGGGTTATAAAGGATACAAAGGGCCTGCGAGTGACGTGCAACGTGCCTTGTTCAATATTTCCTAATAACTGTTTGGAAACGATAACAGTAAGGGGGGATGAAGGGAGGTCGGTTATAGGGGAAGGAAAGGTGCAGGGTGGGGGGGGGGGGGAGGGATGCCAGGCACTGCCAACGCCAATGCTGCAGAGAACTTACTTCACACACGCTGTTGAAAGGTGTTCCCCTGAGACATGTTTCTGACATGTTCTCCTGGACCCGGCTTTTGCCTTTCATGTGGGGATGCGCGCATGTGTTCCAATCAATTCTCATGAACTGTTGCGGCATTGTGATAACGGGACTACTGGAATTCATGCTTACGTTTCCCAGTGGAAAACAAAAACTTACATGCACAAAGTTGTACATTAATTAGAAGGGCTACTTTTCAATGGTTACTAAGTAGTAACGCATTCAGTCATTTAATTCATATTATTCTCCATATTTTCTTCATTTTATTAAGAAATATACATTTACCATTTTCACTATTAATTTTGTTGTATATACAACAATATATCCAGATGAAAAAATTTTGTAATTGAAATATATTCACAATGAAATAATAGTAAAAATAATTTTTGCTTAAGTCCATTTCCTCTCGACACCAACATTACCGTCTGAACAAAGGGGTTATTGAGATCATAAAATTTCATTGGTTACTGTAATCTACACTTGTATCATTGGAACTTCATATACAAACTGCGACTTTATTACGGGTCAATAACTATTATCTCTTTACTACGGCCAATAAAACATGTGACCAAGGAAAAAGGGATAAGCCTTATCAGCTTTTCAATACTTCGTTCGTTGGTACAATTTCTTAGTCGTTACCGGAACTCTCTCTCTCTCTCTCTCTCCTCTCTCTCTCTCTCTCTCTCTCTCTCTCTCTCTCTCTCTCTCTCCATGTACCTGTCTATAACATAATGTCATTCATTATAGTAAACTGACATTAAAAATAACTAAACCTTTTTCATTGTTCTGAAAATCACATGAATTTCTTTAACGTAACCTATTTTTTTTTGTTTTTCACCTGGCGCCTGCCCTATATTGATTTATGGAATTTGGGCCGTATGGTTTACAGCTGGGGCTTGGGAGGCCCTTCAGAAACGGCGATAATCTTTGGGGTACCTTCGTAATTGCACGACGAAGTGCAAGGTAAAAGAGGGTGGGAAGCAAAATGAAAGACTGGAAGCAAGAACAGAAGTAAATTTGAAGACAAAAAATTGGTTGCACCTACGGGTCAAAGCAACATTCCAAAGAGTCTTTATACCTGAATACAATACCTTAGTTGGATTCCTCAAAATGTGATTTGGACTAAAAGCTCTACGAAATTTCTTAGAATTTCTTCAGTGGAAGAAGGATGATTATCATGATGGCAAATTAAGAGCTCACTTAATATTTCAAAATAGTATCGATGATAAAGTGAAAAAATATCCTCTGTGATACTGAGATATCTTTACCCATGGTGTTTACCCTAAACCACCGAGTTGAGCTTTGGATATCTTTTTTCGACGTGAATTGTGCACCTTTGGCTATCATCCTAACCAAAATATTCTGTATATAAATGAACTAATAATCCCCTTTTATCGTTATCCTTAGCCGACTCATAGATATTGGAATTAAATTCAAGCGTTCATGATAGGTGAAGAAAAAAAAAGAGCTAACCAAAGAGCCCTTTATTTTCTTCATGCATAATCAACAACAGGATTCTATGTAATATTCTTACATCCCTGCCTTCTGTTACAATCTTCTCAAATAGGAGAAATTGAGTGAAACCATTGCCAACTGATAGAAAGAAATTCACAAAAGATTAACCGTTTGAATCAAACCAACCAATTACTTAATAACGGAATGCTGAATGAAAGAACTATTATTCAATTCTCTTTCTGACATCGAATCAAGTCAATATTAGTCGATAAGTACAATGAAAAAATTCCATTACATGTATGACCTTTAGCTAAAACAGCCCGTTTGCTAAGCCTCATGCCGGATATTAGTAAAAATTGAAAGATCTAGAAAACTAATCAAATCAGGCAGTAATCTTTAGAAATTTAGGTTATCCGGCTTTTATCGTGATATCAGACGACCAACAAACTTCCTTTGTCCAGCGATATGACGCTAACACACCGATATCTTATCTCCCGGAGGTACATGTGCCATGACGATAAGGTCCACCCCTTTGAGAGCTGTGCCGGAGCCGATGTCGTCAAAGAGATCCGTTATTACAGCGAGAAGATGAATAGTTCATCCGGAGAGGGAAATGGAAAGTATCATTATCATCAGTACTATCATTATCATATTTATGATGAGGATCGTGATGCAGTATAAATTCATAGAGCAGTTATTCGTGATAGTATTTTTCTTCTTACGATGGCACATGATGGTAATGCTATTAAATATCGAAACTTTTGTCTTCGTAATTTCATTAAATCGTTATAATCATCTTTACTGATTATTCTGTTTTTGTTGTTGTTGTTATTGCTGTTCTTGAAATGCATATGTCACAACACAGCTATTCCATAACATTGAAAAACTTTCATTGTTTCTTTTTAATCGAATGGAACTGAGCCAGTTGCCCAGCTACATTAAGAGTATGAGTCAGAGGATGAATCAAAAAGAGCTAACGGAAAAGAAGAGGAAAATTCAACAGATTAATTCATGAGTAAAATAAGTTTTGTTCTCTCTCTCTCTCTCTCTCTCTCTCTCTCTCTCTCTCTCTCTCTCTCTCTCTCTCTCTCTCTCTCTCTCTGTCTGTCTGTGAGCGTGTATGTCCTCACAGCGTTTTAAGCTCGCCAACGGAATGGCATTTTTTAAAATCCCGATCCAGACGAGAAGGATCGATATGAGTGCCTTCCCCTTAAAAACCACAATGCCTCTATAGAACTAACTGTACCTTACAGTTAGCCGACTCTTGTGCGTCGCAGCTGGAGAGAGAGAGAGAGAGAGAGAGAGAGAGAGAGAGAGAGAGAGAGAGAGAGAGAGAGAGAGAGAGAGAGAGAGAGAGAGACATTTAGCAACCATCAAAACGGCAGGCCATGGACCAGGTTATTCCCAACGTTTGGAAACCATCGTAAGACGTTACTTGCTCTTCATGATTATTACGACTAAGTTGTAAAATCATCTCTGTACATACATACGAATAAATGCATGTACGCACACACTAACGAACACACTACATCTGATAATATAAAATAAGAGAATGGTTGAGAACATTATAAAA
>NC_090762.1:19862954-19864713 GCF_036898095.1 Palaemon carinicauda | reverse complement strand
TCCAATGTGAATGCCTGGATTTTTAAAGACCTATTCATTTTATCATAAGATCACTTCAGTCATGGAGAAAGACTGTGTTACAGTCCCTTGAAAACACAAATCTGGTCATCTCTATTCCCAATGGAGTTTTAATTTACTCGATTTTTTTTCTATTTTGTACATTACATATTTTGTTATTTTCCCGTATTGTTAACCGCTACACACTTAAGAATTATAATACAATCCAAAATCTATTTGAAGTAGCGGATTTTATTGCAGGGATATGGATGGGAAGATACTTAATATTTTTAAATAGGATTTTCAAGTACTGACCCGAAATTACTTACATATATTAAAAGTAGAATTGCAAATACGTTTAATGCAAATAAAATAGGATTTAAAACTTCTATTAAGAAGAAGTATTCACGAGTCGATATATTCTATATTTAAAAACATATTTATATAAATAGTAAAAATTTCGATTGTAAATACAGTATATGTAAAATACAAGAAAATATTCATGTAAATATACTATGATTTATATATGTTATAAATTGTAAGATGGAAAATGTGTATTTCCTGATAAAAAAAAAAAATACTTTTCTCTCCGTTCCAATGAATTCTCTTTTGGCAGGGGGGGCCAACCTTTTGTTTCCTATGCACCAATTTTTTTTACTTCTAATTCAGATGCGCCACACAAACTTTAACCCCCTTTCAATCCTCTAAGTATTGAGATTTGGACATATTTGGCGGTTATACATATAATCAATTTATACATATATATATATATATATATATATCATATATATATATATATATATATGTGATAGTGTGGACAGATGTCGCAGTTGTAAGGGAAGGTATTGAGCAGGCATTTTTTTTTCTATTATCTTTGGGGTATAGTGTGCCAATTGTAATCGTTCAATGCGCCACCGTTCGCGCATGCGCCACAGGTTGGCCACCCCTGTCTTATGGCATAAATTGATTAGCATTACACTCTATATTTTAATTCCTATTTTGTTTCATAATTTTATAGTATTGGTCAATAGAATGAGTATTTCTAATAGTACTGCCCTATTTCATATCGGTTCGAGATTGATTTTTAAATTCAATTCAAATTTTCCGGAATTTTAGAATGATTGATTTTAAACATCTCGGTAAATGCTGTGATGCTTTTCTTCGTGACGCCAATTCATTCAATTTTGATCAGAATATTGAATATTTACGTTTAGACTATTTAATTGTAAACCAAGGAACACGTTAATTAATTTCTTATCCTGCTATTTTTTTTTTATTCGTTCATATTTATGTTTTTGTCCGCAATTGGAAACCCAAAGATTAAGTTTATAATTACTTTTTTATATCTTGAAATCATACTTCAACCCTGAGTTTTTTTTATCGTTCTATTTTTTTTTCTTCAAGTTATTGTCCTTGAAAATAATAATTTTATGATCTTCTTTAATGAGAATCCATCAGTAGGCTACTCCAATTCATTCTATATTGTAAAATAATAAGCCTCGATTTGACCTATTCCTCATTTCTTTCCATAGAATAACACATCAGAGTTCTTTATGCTTGAATGTTCTAATATATTCATTATTATAACACCCCGTATCACATTGTAAAATTTTCTAGTTTGCCTCTTACTATGAGAGAATAGCGCAGATTTTATGAACAGTAGTTCTTAATGTAGTAGATCCAACATCCGTATCTAGATTGTTCTGGTATATTTATTTTTACGCTAATATGCCTTTTATAGTTATTTTTACCGTGAGTAGAG
>NC_090762.1:19855454-19860454 GCF_036898095.1 Palaemon carinicauda | reverse complement strand
TAGCACAGAATAGTAAAGTTTGATAGACTCTCTAGTTTCTTTTTCCGTCATTTTTTTTTTTTTTTGGCATTCGTGTTTCAAATATATACACACAATTATATATATATACATACGAACACGCACACAGCCTATATAAATGTACATATATTTATAAACATATAATATCTATGCATTAACCCCTGAAGAAGTGTACATCTATTGTAGTTACATGTGTAAACGTTAACAATACATTTTCCACAACTCTATTTAGTAACATTTTTTTTTTAATAGTGTTTATATTATTATTATTATTATTATTGTTATTTTTATAATTGTTAATTATTATTATTGTTGTTTTAGTTGTCATTAAAGTTAATTTGAATACTCAATACTCCTTGGAATTAAAGGAAAGTCATGAGACCATTCAATGTAGCCCCATTGATCAACATTAGCGCTAAACTTATTCATGCTGGCAGCGCTGGGTGGACGGGCGAGACCCCCTCTTTTCGTGCGTGGAAATTAGGCGTATTTTCATATGCAAATGATGGTCGTACACATAAACTGTGCAACCACGTTGATCACGAAGAATATTGATTCTTAAAAGAAGGTCGGTCGGATGGCGGTGGTATTACGGTGACATCGTTACCCAAATGAGTATTGTGTTCTTTAGTTGGGATTTCACTTGTGAGTTTTTGCGGTGGCATCGAATTACTTGGTGATTTGAGGAAGATGATTTAATGTAAAGGTGAATAATGATATGCTTATGTGTTTTGTAAGATTTTTTTAGTATTAAGAGTGTGTATATGTGTGTGTATGTGTATATACATATACAAATACACACACACACACACTCACACACACACATATATATATATATATATATATGTATATATATATATATATATGTATATATATATATATATATATATACATATATGTTTATTTATATCTACACAAATACATTATATATGTATATATATATTTGTATATATTATATATATTTATATATACACACAAATACACACATATATATTATAATATTTATGTTTATGTATATATATATATATATATATATATTTATATATTTGTGTGTATGTGTGTATACTGTATATATAATTTATATAACATACATATTTATTTATGTATAAACAAATGTATATCTATAATATATATATATATATATATATAAATATATATATATATATATATATATTCATAAGTTTATATATACACATTTATCAATTTATGTGTATATACATTTGGGTAGATATATGGATGTAAGTATGAAACTTCAGGTTATTGACGTTACAAATAGCTCGGATGCCAATAGACCCGTTTAGTGAGTAAATAGTGAAAGCCAAACTGCCGTGTTTTTCTATCACTTAAAATATTTCCAGCATCAGAAATTGAACAAGGCAGCCTTCATCTGCGGTTTCTCCAAATCATTTAGAGAGAGAGAGAGAGAGAGAGAGAGAGAGAGAGAGAGAGAGAGAGCACCCTTACGCATAGCATCATCTGAACACTTTCTCATGAATATTCAAGCGAGTTCTATATGTACCTCTACACTGTCATTCCCGGCGGTGTGACTATCATATGTAAATAAACTGCGGGACGATCTCATAAGCATAAACACGCTCAAAAAGGCTCTTCGCGCTCACTTATAATCCCATTGTCTCAGCTCGTCACAACAGACGTAAACGCCTCCTTGGAGGAGAAGAAGAAGAAGAAAAAGAAGAAGACCTGTAGGGTCCAAGGAGGTATCAACGTGACAAATTCGAAGCTAACGATGCCTCAAGTCCGCTGGCTGGCTGGGCTGGCTCGCCTTGCTGTTTGATAGCTGGCGCACGCTTGCTTGAACACGGCAGCTAATTCCCTTCCTTGCTCTGGAGACCAGTCGGATGCTGTCAGTTACGGTGGTGGAATAACAGCCCTGTGAGAGAGAGGGAGAGAGAGAGAGAGAGAGAGAGAGAGAGAGAGAGAGCTACGAGTTTGATAACCAGATTAGCATGAAATAAATGTGACATATTGAATAATTTTTTTCTATTGTACATAGATATTAGAGGGAAATACTTGAAAGAGAGAGAGAGAGGAGAGAGAGAGAGAGAGAGAGAGATTAAATAACTACGAGTTTGATAACCAGATTAGCATGAAATAAATATGACATATTGAATAAATATTTTTTTATTGTAGATCGATATGAGAGAGAGAGAGAGAGAGAGAGAGAGAGAGAGATATGCATATATATACCCCATAATGGATTTTTTTAGAAACTCGTAAGTCGAAAATGTTGATTTTAGCGACCTCTAGGGTCTCTAGTGGAGTATTTTTCTGAAGCGTAAGATGTAAAAAAGTTCAGGTTGGCCAGTAGCTTATGCATTGGGGAAAAAATGAATAATACACTTATAATTCACTTCCGTAAACAACACCAAAGTTCGGTCATTCTTGAAAAAGTTGTCACACAAACCTCGAAAGAATTTGACGAGTTTTGTTGTACTTTCGCAGTGACCTGCCAACATGGCTGTTTGATTGGGCGTTCATATGGCAATCAATTTTGAGAATAACCCTTCCGTATAACCACAATAAGGACCGGGAACCGCTCTCTCATTTATTATTGTCATATAAGATGAAGAAAGAAATCACAAGTTCTTCAAAAAGGACCAGTATCACTTCATTTCGTGGCTTTAGAAACTCAGCAAATCATCTAAGTTTCACCTCATCGAGGTATCAATTCTGAAGCCACCACCTTGGAATACGTAATGTCTTTGCCGACTGCAATATGTTGGCCATGTTGTATGACGCATGCGTGGTGTTGATAAGCGGCTCTTAATGGCTCAGTAATTATAACAACATGGAATTAGTTACGCCAAGCGGGAAGAGGAGATAGAACTGCCGGCATAAGAAGAAAGCGAAGAAAGAGGAAGACGAAGTAAGCCGAGAAGAACGTCTCTGACACATCCTGACTCCGGTGCGTTATAGCTTTTTTTTTTTTTTTTTTTTTAACAAGGGTGTTCTTCCTTTGCTCGTGAACAGGAAGAGGAGGAGGATTAACAATGGAAGGAATAAGAGAGAGATGGAGGAGACCTGTAGGATCAGGTAGGCAAGGAGGATCATTAAGGAATGATTGTAATTGTTAGCTCTGACCATTTGATGAGGGTTTTTTTTTTTTTTTTTTTTTTTGCAAAGATTACACCTTTTCATAACTTACATTACCCATTTCGTGTCCAAGAGATGCAGCATTTCTATGAGATCATAACAACTTTTGAGCATCAATCACTTAATTAACATGGTTGAATTCCATGATATTTTTGAGTTTTTGAAGACCAGGGCTGGTTCTAGAATCATCACGCTCTTCACACACCTTGTTAGTGATTCCACTGGTCATTCGATCAGCCAACTAAGTTCGACATCCTGTGTCCGTTCAGTAGCTGTATGGCTGACCTTATAACAATCCTCAAGGACTCCTAAACATCCACGAGGGCGTAGGCCTAACAACCTCATCCCAAAATGGCTATGCAGTTGAAGGGATAATATATTCTGGCTCCACCTTTCCTAAGAAATGTGTATATATATATAATATATATATATTATATATATATATATATATGTATATATATATATATATATATATACAGACACACACACACGCGCGCGCGCGCGTGCACACACACACACACACACACACAATGTTCACGTCTGTATGAACTAATTATTTTCTTTTATATGGAAAGTATAGCTACCCATACAGTAAGCGTGCACTCAACTGGTTAACGTGTAACACAAGACGTTGATGCCTATAAAATATGTGATGTTCACCAAGAAGCTACTGAGAATTTCACTACAGAAATTAACGTTAATATATTTAATGTTTTTGTTGTTTTTCGGACAATGTTGAACGACTCCTGAAACATGAGTCAAAGCAATAGTAGCGAAAACTCCGGTTGTGTATTATTAAGGTTTAAGTTATAAGTTGCGAAGAGCTAAACGTTGATCATTATACGAGCCAATTTTTACTTAGAGATATTAGGTTTGGGGAATCTTCTAGAGTGGTCCCATCGATCAGCACTCTTCATCGTGTGCTTGCAACTAGGTCGCTTCAGCAATTTTTTTTTTTCCTTCAAACAGATGGGTATCAGCACAAGCTATTGTTGTTGAAGCTGCTAATATAAAGTATTAATGACCTTTTATATACTTTATGGAAATGCTGGGTATTGTTGGTACCAATAGGAACCTAATTGTGAATCTAATAAAGAAAAGCCGTAGTATCTTGGTAATTAAATTGATTTATTACTGACTTAATATAAGCCGTTTTACTCTCCCAAATATCTTGGACATCATTTTTGCCTAACCTTATAAAAATGTGTATTTACTGCAACGTAACAGCACGTGTCCAAGAACTTAAAGTGCTCTCTCTCTCTCTCTCTCTCTCTCTCTCTCTCTCTCTCTCTCACAATGTTCGAGTATTGTTCTGCTATCTGATCTTCATCTGCTGAGTCTTATCTTATTTTATTGGATACAAACTTACGATATATTAAATTTCTTATTCCTGATTTGGATGTTAATTTGGCACCGTTGGTCAGTTAGTTCATAATGCATGTTGTATGAGATTTTTCATAATTCAGATCATCCAGAATGTACTATCCTCTACTTAAGACTACGTATGCAGTTAATTCTAAAAGTCATACCTTTAACATCATAAGGCACAATACTGCACAGTACTCTAGAAAGATTTATTCCAGCTGTGATTAGATTGTGGAATGATTTTACTAATCAGGCAGTTGAATCGGTGAAACGTGAGAAGTTTAAACTTTTTGTAAATGCTTTTCTGATGAGCAGATTGACTTGTCTCGTTTTGTATTTTATATATGACTGATGTGTTTTAACGTTGTTAATGATCTTAAAACATTATTTATTTATTTATTTACTAATTTATATATAGTTTGTTTGTTATTCCCTTATTTACTTTCCTCACTGGGCTACTTAACCTGTTAAAGCCCTGGGGCTTGTAGCATCCTGATTTTTCA
>NC_090762.1:19845454-19852954 GCF_036898095.1 Palaemon carinicauda | reverse complement strand
CCTCTTTACCATGGTCTTCCATTGACTTGGGTTAGAGTACTGCTGCTTGAGGGTACACTTGGGCACACTATTCGTATCTGTTTCCTCATTTCCTTTCTTGACTGGACTGTTTTTCCTGATGGAGCCCATGAGCTTATACCATCCTTCTTTCGTAACTAGGGTTGTAGCTTAGCTAATAATAATAATAATAATAATAATAATGATAATAATAATAATAATAATAATAATCAGGAGAAGCTTGTACCGCTGCATCATTCCACCGCCACGTCCTATTCCTAGTTCAGATGCATCATCAAATCAAGCATTAAAAAGGATAATCATCGTGCTAAGGAAAATTACATATTTAATATATATATATATATATATATATACATATATGTATATACATATATGTATATACATATATATATATATATATATATATATGCATATATATATATGTATATGTATATGTATGTATGTATGTATATATATATATATATATACCTGTATATATATATATATTTACCAAAATAATCCTCCACAGATGACGTAGCATTTTGTGTTCATAAATTTCTCCTTCCGGCTTGGGGTAGCTGTGAGATCATATTTGGTGATTTCAAATAGGATTTTGCCACCGGATGTTTAAATTATTGAATTGTAAAACAAAAAAATGGCCTACGTCACACACTGTGAGTAATGAGTCTTTATTAATAAAAGCAAGTAGCCTATTTGTAATTTACTTCATAAATGTCACGCCACGAAGTGTTATAAGAATCTGTGAAGTGTTATAAGAATCTAAGCGAGGACAAAATATCTAAAAATGACGTCACATCTGAGCTGACCATGAAAATAGCAAAAAATCATTAATCATGGATAAGACATTTGTTGACTAGGATTTTTTTTTTTTTTTCCTTACTCGACGCACGGACTGAAGGTGAAAGGAAATCTTCATTTCTTTTATGTTTTATTTACAAAGATAATGTTTTGTGTAACAGTTACTTATTTAGCTGTGATGCGGCTTTACATAATAACTAAAAAAGGAAAAGAGTATTTTTTTTTTTCACGTAATTATCCCCATGACGTTATGAGTTGAGAATCAAAGTTGGAATCTTTGATAAACTCTATATCATTATAATTTTAACAATAAAATTGAAAATAACGAAAGAAAATATTGAGGAAGGTAGCGGCGGGTTTTATAAGACCTCACCCTTTTCCATAATGATTTTACACATAATACACAATTATTCATTGAGCGAACATTTTTCACACACCATTAAACATTAGCAGTCAACCGTTTTGTATCCGAATGCTGCTCAAATGTGAAAGAAAAAGGAAAAAAGAAAAATGAAAGAAGCAGTGTGCGTTAAATAGGAAACGTAAGATTATTCAAACATGCATTTTTCAGTACATCGATTCTTATATTTTCCTCCAAAAAAGTTTTGAGGTATTTGCAAGTAATGATCCCTTGAGGACGAAAGTGTACGAAAGGACATTATTATATATTTTTATTGCAATGGTAAAATGGACAGTAATGGTGCAACTATCTACTATTGATTTTAATAGTCAACTATTACTCTACATAAAACTTTACTATTACCTCTGCAACGCGACTGTTATTTTACACACTTGATGGTGTTTCAAACCGTGAAAGAGTTTCCTTTAACATGGATACTTCAGAAATAACACATCCTTATGGTTAACTTTCATGTTGAAATAGAGAGGAGGGACAAGATTAAACAATACTGAGAGGCTGTTCTCTATTAAAAGTCAACTGAAACCCTTTTTAATTTATTATTACTCTTGAAGATTTTCATTCTAATTATTTTGTTCTTGAATCTTTGATAAAATTTAGTTTTCAAAACACAACTTTTAAGAAATTTAGATTTCAAAATATGATTTTTATAAGATTTAGACTTCAAAGATAATTTTACTAACATTTAGATTTCAAAACATAATTTTTAAGAAATTTAGATTTCAAAATATGATTTTTATAGGATTTAGACTTCAAAAGATAATTTTAATAACATGTAGATTTCAGTAAAAATTATAATAATTATCAAATCCTGCCAACGAGTTGTACTGGAATGTCTCTGGGCATCATTACTCTCTTAAGATGTTCTGGTAAAGGGCATTCTTTATAAACCACGATTACTTGACACAAGTAAGGTAAGTTAGTCGTTCAGATACTTTTTTTTATTTACTTTCTCCCAATCAGGGCAGGAGGTTCGTAACATTTTCAAGACCATCTATGGTACTTGTATAGAAACGAAAGTTCAAGGTGAGAGGGGTAGGTTCCCTCTCCTGCGAATACGATGCTGTTATGAATTTGAATAGCTTTAGCAAAGTGGAGTTCATTGACGAGATATTTGTAAATTCTGTGGTATAGATATTGCTGAATTTTTTTTAAAGAAATTGATGTGTCTTATTTCTACGCACATGCATTATATATATATATATATATATATATAAAGAAATTGGTTTAGTGTCTTATTTCTACACACATGCATTATATATATATATATATATATAAAGAAATTGGTTTCACTGTCTTATTTATACACACATTCATTATATATATATATATGTGTGTGTGTGTGTGTGAATGTGTGTGTGTATATATATATACACACACATATATATATATATACATATATAATACAGTACATATATATATATAAATATATATATATATATATATATGTATGTATATATATATATATGTATATATATATATATATATATATTGTGTGTACTATGGATATTTAACAAGAGAGGAATGTGGAACTAATCAAGAAAGCTAAGAACATACGAGTAATAAGGAGGAGTTTTAGGCGTCAGCAGACCACATGGATAAATGTGATGACGAGGTATAAGGATGTGGTGGGACTTTGGGTGAAGAAGGAAAAAAGAAATAGATGAAAAAGAGAGTAGACTCGAGCGGCCAACCCTGCAATACAGTTGGGATTAATGAGGTCGAAAGAAGATATATTTTTATATCGTATATATGTATTATATGCTCGAAAATCTTCCTTATCTCTGTATCTCTCTATGATGAACATCCGAATTATTTTGGGGGTTGACAAGGACATCAACTAACCCCTCTTATTCGTAGCGGTCATGCAGTGTCTCCCTCCCGAGGTTCCCAAGACATGTAATTGAGCGGTGGGTTCGAAAGCGACATAATTCTTGTGTCTCTAAAGTCCACATTTTGGTTCTAGCCATTAATTTCGCGTCTGCTTTTACCGTTCCTTTTTTCGACATTAAATCCTTTTTCCTCACATCGCTGGTGGATGACTGTTAGTTTATAAAAATTAAATTCAAATGGCCGTCTCCCTGTATTTTCATCGTAATGCTACGGGATTCAGCGTTGATTTCAATTAATTATTGTTTAAAGAAAAAAAACACATTTTCCACTATGCTATTACAGGTCGCTAACATAATCGCACTCCCTTAGAAAGATTAGTTCTCCTAACTTTCAACTGGGCTCCACAAAGCGCTTGAAGAGTTAGAAGACCTAGACCTACATGGCTGAGGACTATGAAGCGTGAAGTAAATGATGATGAATGGAGAAGTATTGATTTAAAAGCTCAAGATAGAGACGACTGGCGAAATCTAACAGAGGCCCTTTGCGTCAATAGTCGTAGGAGGAGATGATGATGATGATGATGAACATAATGTTAGTGGAATTAATTAAGATATGATAATAACTGTATGAAGTATGCACGTCATAGACTCGATTAACAAAGGGATGGCTTCATTATAAGTCTCGTGCTTGGTAACCGAACTCACAAATAGGACGATTCTCTGCTAAAAAGTTAGAATCTTAAGAATGAAGTGATTTATTAGTGATTAATTGCAGCCGGCAGTAAACCACATCAAGGGACCGCAAGTCTTCGTCGACTCTTTCAAAGTTTCCTGAAAATAGGGAAAGAAAATGTTGTGAAGAACTGAACTTATAAAGTGTAAGTTAGGCGATTAAATCTTTATACTTCATCTTAATATTCTTATTTTCATATATAATATTATCATAAGGATTCATTGGTTCCTAATTTTATTTTTATATTCCTATATACTCCTCCAAGAATAATGAAACCAAAGTTGATAAAATTATATATCATCTGGATATAGAGTATATTAAAAGACAGTTTTTTCTCAATGAAATGTTGATATAGTAAATATTTATTTAAATCAACCCAAAATAGTAAAGTATATCACAAAAAATCTATATGTATTCTATTATTGAAAATATTTCAGCAATTATATAAAACCACCATTATTTGACCATAATTTTCTGTGAATTACTCAAATATTCCTCCCACTCATTAATTCTAAAAATATTCCCATTCTCAATCACATCTTTTAAGAATGTTTTCAAGCAACTGAGAGTCATATATTGTACATGACAATTATTAGCTAGATATAGCTGCTGGCGAATATCTTTCATTAACATCATGAAAGGACATTGTGTCTTCAAGTATACTTTTCATACATCAAAATTATGTACGCGAATGTTCAGTCGAATTCTATCCGTTGTTTATACTTATGTAGACCATCCATTAGTTTTACGCAGAGATTGTTATGTATATATCACAACAACAACAACAACAACAAATGCCGCCGTTTTTAATCCACTGCAGGACAAAAGTCCCAGGCATGGCAGTTCATGTCACACACACACACGCATATATATATATATATATATTTATTTATTTATTTATTTATACACATACATACATACATAATTATACATGCACACACATATACATACATACTTATATATGTATGTAAATATATTTCATTATATATATATATATATATATATACGTATATACATGTATATGTATATATAAACATATATGTATATATATATATATAACGTATATACATGTATATGTGTATATGTATATATATATATATATATATATTTATATATATATATTCATTATCGTATATATTTAATATGTATGGTATATGAATATATAGATTTATATATTATAGTTAATGTTTATGATGTATATAATATGCATGTAAATGTGTGTGTGTATATATATATATATATATATATATACATATATATATATATATATGTGTGTGTAAACAATGAATTTATAAGGATAAAAATGTGTCAAACGTAAGATAAGAAGCGTGATGTCGTCGTACCCTCGTGCTGTTTGTAAACAAAACATATTATTCACATTGTTTTATACTCATTATAGAATACTTCCTGTCAAATGAGTGAATGAATGAAGCAATTCTATAAACGTGTTTCCCCTTTATATGTTTTCTATATCTGTACTGTTTATATATATATATATATATATGTGTGTGTGTGTGTGTGTGTGTATATATATGTGTGTGTGTGTGCGTGTGTGTGTGTGTGTGTGTATTCATAGTATTTATATGAATATGTATATACATATTTACAGATATATTAATCCGTCGTGTTTTTTCTTGTTATTGAAGGTATCTTCATGGAAACATATAAAACTATGTACTTCTGAAGAACGGAAACAAAACTGCTTTGCAAAATCCGTAGCACCAATGAAAACAAGCAAAAACTGCTTTGCTTTCTTTTAAGTTTAAATTCGTTTAAGATATTTTCTGCTGAACCTTTTACTCGTTTTCCTTCATGTATTTATTACCCTCTGAAGGAACTCCAAGTCATTTTATATTTTAGTAAACTTCTTTTTCTGACAAAATACTTTTACCGATTTGTCTCCCCCAAGATACCATTGGTGATACCCACGTGCTTGTGTGTAAGGAAAATGCAAATGTTTATTAATATCGTAGATCACAGCTGAGTGGTACAGCATTTCCAACAACTGAAGGGGATTATCCTTCCTTCAGTGAACTGAGCTCAACTTTGGAGTTTGATCAAGAATATGTTACTCAGACAACTTCACTCTTTTAATCCTCCAACTTCAGATTTAGCTTAATCCCGTCTCTCCTACTTCTCTATGGGATATTTCGAGAATTTGTGTATTTTCTGATTTATTTATTTATTTATTGAGAGAGAGAGAGAGAGAGAGAGAGAGAGAGAGAGAGAGAGAGTGTGTGTGTTCCTTTTCTCATCCCACGTAAAATCGATTCCCTCCAATCAGCCGATCATAATGTTGATCATCGGTCCAAGGGAAGCCATTTGTAGTTACACTAAAGAGAATCTTTAAATGGACGAGTTTTGATTAGTCCACCCCTTTTTTCTATCTCGGGTCTATTTACGGAATCCTCTTGTCATTATTCACGAGATCTTTCTTTCAGTTCAGGGGACATACGTAGAAATATAACATTTCTCTTTAGGTTTTTATCCACCTCGGTGGTCTCAAGAGAACAAATCTAAAAGCTGGGATTTTCAAGCTCAGATTGCGTTTCATTTTTTCTGTTATGAGTCCTTTGACTGGCCAGACAGTACTACTTTGGATCTTTCTCTCTGATTACGGTTCATTTTCCCTTTGCCTACACACACACACACACACACACCGAATAGTCTGGCCTATTCTTTACATATTCTCCTCTGTCATACACCTGACAACACTGAGGTTACCAAACAATTCTCCTTCACCCAAAGGGTTACTGCACTGTAATTGTTCTGTGGCTACATTCCTCTTGGTAAGGGTAGAAGAGACTCTTTAGCTATGGTAAGCAGCTCTTCTAGGAGAAGGACACTCCAAAATCAATCAATTGTTCTCTGGTCTGGGTAGTGTCACATAGCCTCTGAACCATGGTCTTCCACTGTCTTGGGTTAGAGTTCTCTTGCTTGGGGGTACACTCGGGCACACGATTCTATCTAATTTCTCTTCCCCTTGTTTTGTTAAAGTTTTTATAGTTTATATAGAGAATATTTATTTTAATGTAACTGTTTTTACGATATTTTTTTTCTTGTTTCTTCTCCTCACTGAGCTATTATCCTTGGGGCTCCTGGGCTTACAGCAATATGCTTTTTCAACTATGGTTGTAGCTTAGCAATTAATATATATATATTATATATATATATATATACATATATATGTATATATATAAAGTATATAGTGATATTGATATAGTGAATATCCACCTTGAATGAATAATTATATTTTCAACAAACGAGCTGACTGAAAAAAAAAATTAATTTGATGGTACTTCAAAAATATTTTGAATGTTAAACTACATTTGATCCACTGAAGTACTTACGTTAGGGTATCAACGAGACTTGCTTGTTTTTGACATGCTGTCAAAATTTCATTAGTATTTTAGTGAAAAGCAATTTAGATGTAACGAGATATTACGTTATTAATTCTTTAAAGGCTTCCTGACTTTAAGCAAGGCAATGCTTTCTCTGGAACTGAAGGCTGGAACTTTTTAAGAAGGCTGGAACTTTTTAAGGAAATTTCTGTTATCTTAACAACGAATAAAGTTATCAGAATGATAAATATTTATGTCGAGACAAGTATATTGCCGTTGCAAGATGAAAATATTAACAATCATAACTGTTGAAATAATGTTGTTAGAGTATGAATATTGTAATTGTCGTTATTGATAGTT
>NC_090762.1:19835454-19842954 GCF_036898095.1 Palaemon carinicauda | reverse complement strand
TTGCCTGCCTACACGTTAGCCAATACTGTTAAGAAGGGAAAGAGAAAATGACGCCTAGCGAGCTACAATCTAAAACTCTTGTTCATATTGTTATTCATATTACAACCAAACTTGTTACTGTAACTCCTCCCTTTACTACTACTACTGGGTCCTTTGACTGGCCAAACAGTACTACATTGGATCTTTCTCTCTGGTTACGGCTAATTTTTCCTTTGCTTACATATACACCGAATAGTCTGGTCTATTTTTTACATATTCGCCTCCATCCTCATACACTTAACAACACTGTGATTATCTAACAATGCTTCTTCGTTTAATGAGTTAATTACTGCACTGTAATTGTTCAGTGCCTACTTTATTCTTTGTAAAGATAGAAGTCTCTCTTTAGTTATGGTAGGCCGCTCTTTTAGGAGAATGGCACTCCAAAATCAAACCATTGTTCTCTAGTCTTGGGTAGTGCCATAACCTCTGTACCATGGTTTTCTCATTAACTTTCAAGACTACAACCACACTCTGCTACTGCTACTATTGTTACCACTACCACTGCTATTTACTACTACAACCCAAATACTACTATTACTATTAATATTTTACCACTACTTATACTATAGCAACTACTACTGCTGCTACTACTATTACCAATACTATTGTTATTACTTCCATTACAATTATTATTATTATTGCTACTACTATTACTGCTATTAGCATTACGACAAATAATAAATCTGGCAGCTGCAGTTGCTTTCACCCTTAAGTTTGCAACAACACTGCCACTTCTGTTACCATTAGTATTGTTTTAACTACTCCAGCTATTTTTGTGATAGGTCTTAAGACTAAAATAACAGTATTGCAACTACTACTACTACTACTACTACTACTACTACTACTTCTGATTTGCTTTTAATAAGAAACAACCTCAATTGTCATTACTCGACTAATACCACTGTCGCATTTATTAAGAAACTTTTACTACCACTATTACTACTTTTATCTATTAAGACTATAACCACTGGGGCTTTTGGCTGGTAAAATTACTCCAGTCCCAACCATTGCAAGTGTTTTTGCAATAGTAATCAATCTGTTACTACTACTACTACTACTACTACTACTACTACTACTACTAGTTCAAAGTTGGAGCAAATGCTTTTTTGTTGACCAGGCAGACATAGTCTTTTTATAGTTTATTTATGACATATTTGTTTTTGATGTTGTTGATAGTTTATTATATGACATGTCTGTTTTGATGTTGTTTCTTATTTTAGAATGATTTATTGTTAATTTGTTCTCTTCATTTATTTATTTCCTTATTTCCTTTCCTCACTGAGCTATTTTTCCCTGTTGGAGCCCCTGGGCTTATAGCATCTTGCTTTTCCAACTAGGGTTGTAGCTTGGATAGTAACAATAATAATAATAATAATAATAATAATAATAATAATAATAATAATAATACAATAATAGCTCTTACCAATAACCGTCCACCACCACCCCCACCCCCTTCCGGTAAGCGGTGCCATGGGGCCACAAGGAGAGCTATGTCAGACTCGTAGAAATGAGCCTCAGGAATCCGAACAAGTTTGAGATTTAACTGGGCTTAGATAGCATGTGTTTGTTGACATTATTGCGTCTCAATGGCACGCCAAAGATGCTTCTGTTGTTTCTGACTTCGCGATTTTTTCTTCTTCTCGTTCTTTCTCCCCCTTCTCTTTAGCTGTAAGCGAGTTTTACAACTCAAATGGCCACTAAGAAGTTCTTTAGGGCCCATGATACGTCAGTTTTTTCTCGTTTTTGTAATTTTTGGGTATTTTAGGCGATTTGTTTTTAATTTACCTTTTTTATTGGGTTCTCTTTTCTTGCAAGTTTTTTTTTTTCAGTATTTTCATTGTTTTAAAATGCTTGTATTGAATTATCTGTATTTTATTTTTATTTAAATCTTTTATTTTAGCAATGATCTAATTTTGCATTAGCTGGTTTTACTTTGCTGGTTCTTCTTCCATTTATAAGAGCATATTTTTTATCCTATTTCCTTTTTAATTGGATATTTAGTAGGATTTCAACTTCGCATTTGTTCAAGTTTTTTTCAAAGACGATTCACAATTTCACATAAATAAAAATACGCTTCATTTAACGTTCCTCCCATGCGGCACTGGTAGGAAACTGTATCTTTAAACGGCCAGAAAATCATAACCGGGATATATGTGAACTAATTGTTCGTTACTCGGGCAATTTACTCCGTCTTGAGAAGGAAGCTGAAACAGTAATGTTCTCTAATGGTGAAAGGATGGGACCATATTTTTGTGGTCATTTAGTTCCAACTCCTTCCTGCGAAGGAAAGCGCCAAGAAATGGAAATAAAAAAAAAAGTGTTTGGTGAGAAAGTTCTCTTGCCTTCTCTAACTTTCTAGTTATTATTATTATTATTATTATTATTATTATTATTATTATTATTATTATTGTTGTTGTTGTTATCATTACCGCAATACCTTCAAACAATTTAGTTCGAAACAGCTCAAATGTATTATTATTATTATTATTATTATTATTATTATTATAATTATTATTATTATTATTATTATTATTATTATTATTATTATTATTACTGCAATTTTTTTGCAGTAGCCTCTGTACCATGGTCGTCCACTGCCTTGAGGTCGAGTTCTCTTGCTTAAGGGTACACTCGGGCACACTATTCTATCTTATTTCTCTCCTTCTTTTTTGAAGTTTATATACTTTATATACTTTTGTATTTACTATTAGGGCTATAACCATATTTGATTATAACTCAAGAGTAACGTAGTTGAAAAAAATATGAAATACAAGATTGATAAACTGTTACAACTCATCAATTACTAAACCCGTGTCACTACGGTACGCCCTCTATCGTCATGAAAATATCGGAAATATAATGAAAATGTCAGCAAACGTAATAAAGGTAATAACATTTCAAAAAGGGAAATATCTACTTCGTTAATATTGCATCCATTTTTCATCCTTCGACCATAGGTTCATTTGTAGCCGCAGTGAATAGTAGGATAGATAATTCTTGAATAATCTGGAATTATCGTTAGCATTAAAAAGAAATGTTCATAGTGTCCTGCAGACTCTGGATTTATGGCCTCTATAAAATCTCTGCCTGGCTGCCTGGAACAACTCAAATGTTCCAGTGTCTCTCGCAAGTTGCTATATACTGTAGTCGTCAGCCCATTGTTACCACAAGGTTCAAATTTTAATGTCTTTTACTGTTCAGGGAGGATTGTGATTATGGATATTAAATGTGGTATGTATGTAATTATAAGAAACAAGATAACAATATCTTTATTCATCTCTCTCTCTTTTGTGTTCATAATATATTTCGTATGTGGTACATTCATGTAAAATCATGTTTACAATCTCTCTCTCTCTCTCTCTCTCTCTCTCTCTCTCTCTCTCTCTCTCTCTCTCTCATAAAGACCACTTAACGAACAAACTTCTTTTTCCACGATGTCCCACTCCATGTTGTTGCCCTCCTCCCCTGACGTCTTCCTTTTTTTTGCATCGAAGCTTCCCTGGGACAATTGGGTCAGTCGACGTGACTCAAGATGCTTGGAACTTAAGCCATCACCAAGGTCCAGTATCGGGTATCTCCTTAATAAAGCAATTTCAACCGGGTCGAGAGAGAGACAAAAAAGGGCCTCTCTCAAGAGGACTTTTTCCCTATCTCATTTGAGGAAGAAGAAGAAGAAGAAGAAGACTACTACTTTGAGTCCCTTCCCAGAATGTCCTGACGGACTTGAAACAAAACTCATGGGAGATCATCCTCTTCATCTTTCAAAGCTTACTTAAAGTTGCATAATTTCTCTAATGATACTTAAAATGAAATACGACACGCATGCTGCGATACGTGATACGGTTTTCACAGTTCTCTCTCTCTCTCTCTCTCTCTCTCTCTCTCTCTCTCTTCTCTCTCTCTCTCTCTCTCTCTCTCTCTCTCTCTCTCTCTCTCTCACATACATTATAAATGTATGTATATATATATATATATATATATATATATATATATATATATAATATATATAAAGCTGCTTTTCGATATTCGACCTCTCGAAACAGATTTTTTTCTATAACTTCAATATTTGCTCAGGCATTTCAAGAACTAAAAGGCTGTAGAGGTCTTATGTTTTAACAATAATAGCAATTGTTCTTTTATATCTCTAATGCCATTTTTAGATCAGTATTTAGGAATGTGCTTCAGTTACAATCTAAAATACAATATTATTATCATACGAAATCGATTTCCAACAATAGTCTATTTGTTCATTTACCTTTACCTTTTTCACCAAAAGATTAATATGAATTCACTAATCAAGAAAGTTCCATTCGTGAGAAACTGGTAAATACGCTAATGACTCTAATACTTTATCAGTATACACCTGACTGCCAAAACATTAAACATTTATACATAATACAAAAACATTCACATAAACATGGGTTGGGAAAGCTACTGTATACGTTGCGTATTCCTTAAATGTAAGTAGTCCGTGTGGTTTCCCATATTAATTACAAATACTGTTTGCGTTACGGTCTGTTTTCAAACAGCTCCTCTGAAAAGCACTATGAATTTGCTTGGGTCCCAGTCTTATCCTTGTTAATTGTTCTTAATCAACATCAAGGGTGCTTTCTTTTCAACTTGAGTCATACCATGTTGATGTAATGTTAAGTGATGTGATGCAACATGTGATCTTATCAGGTTAATCTGATGATGGCCGATTGCTGTTGCATCATCAATCAGCATAATTTCAGGGTTTGGATGCGTTTTCTTCTGTATTTTCTAATTAATTTCGTCTGGGGCTATTTGTCCTTCCTATGTCCTTTTATTTTTTTTAATTTCTTTTTTGACTAGGTCTCATCCAAAATCTCCTTGGCAACATGGTTCAAATAGTTTATTTAGGGTAGTTGTGGCCTGATTGGTAACGTCTGAGCCTGGTGTTTGCCAGTCGGGGGCTCGAGTCCTGCTCAGTCTCGTTAGTGCAATTAGCATCTGCAATCTTACCATCCTTGTGCGCTAAGGTTGGAGGTTTTGGGGGAGCCTATAGGTCTCGATGTTGAGTTATCAGCAGCCATTGTCTGGCCCTCCCTGGTCTTAGCTTGGGTGGAGAGGTGGCTTGGGCGCTGATCATATAATATATGGTCAGTCATTATGGCATTGTCCTGCTTGATAGGGCAATGTCACTGTCCCTTACCTCTTCCATTCATAAGTGGCCTTTAAACCTTTAAACAGCAACAGTTTTGCTCTGTTTCAGATTTTAATGTGTGTTATCTGTACTCCTCAAGCTGAGCATTTAAGATTGAAACTGATATTTTCATTTAATAGTTTTGGCAAAGTTCTCTAAACTACAAAATCCTTAAAAGCAAAATAATAAATAACATTTATATGCGTTCTGTTTCTATATCAATAGGGTAGCTAGGTATATCAAATAATGAAAGATATTTCTAAATGAGATTGATTAAAGCAGTTCAGTTTTTTGGATGCTAATCTGTATATTTTTCACTAGGTTGGGTTCACTAAAAGTTTCATAAACCTTATCTACAACAACAACAAAACCTGAAAGCCGGTCTAAGTAGACGCAAAGATATATTTAACAATTTTGAAACTTTAAACTAGTTCAAAAATCTCGATCGTACTGCGTAGTAAAACGAATCTAGAATTGAAAGTTTTATATACAATAAAATATTAGCACTTTTCGTCATGCTAGTAAATTGTGAATGAGAAAAAAAAACAGATATTTTTGTAAATCTTTAGCACTTTTTTCATAGCAAAGCAGAATTATCTTAAACAGTACCTTGACCTAAATGGCCCTCTTCGCCATCGTAATAAAATTCATTATTTTCATAATGTCAATTATGAGGCACAAACAATAACAAGAGGTACGGCTTTTGATTTATAAGCTTCAAGTACTGATTTTTTTCATGTTATTTGGATTGTTAGTTGCTGGCCGTAAATCAAAGCAAGAAAATATCTTATTTTCGATGCTGACGTTAACTTTCCTGTTTTTCAAATGCTTTGCACCAGAGAAAAAAAATAGCAATTGGTTTTAGCAGGAACATGAAAAATTCTTGCTTTTTTTATTCGCTTTCAGTTGAATACACTATTGTAATTCAAATAGGAAACAGAAAACAAAAACATTGATAAAAAGTAATTATTGATTTTGTTATGTTATCACAGAGAAATTACCTTGGAAGAAATCCGAGTAAATTCTTCTTTGTAATATCTCAAGAACAAGTGAACTGATTTTTATGAATCTGTCACAACATTCATCGAACAACTCCCTCTTGTTGAATTACTGTCGTCCGATATACGTATATTCGATAACGTAATTTGATCATTTTCTATACTAATTGTCATCATCATCATCATCATCATCATTATTATTATTATTATTATTATTATTATTATTATTATTATTATAGTTATTGTTATTATTATTATTATTATTATTATTATTATTATTTTTATTATTGTAGTTATTATTATTGCTATTGCGATATTGTAAATGATATAATATTAAGAAAATAAAAACAAGATTGGATTTATACTTTATCATGATAAAATTGGAAGAATAATGTGAACAGTAGTTTGAAGGTGCCATAATTCATCAATGCTTTTAAAAGATTTTCATATTGGTTATTCCTGTTGTAATAGTTATAAACAACATAAGTGACAGTATTATCATGTTGTTGTTGTATTCCTCTGTTTCTGGTGCTATTCCATTTCCCCTTTCGTTCACGCATCGACACATGCAATCACTCGTCGAAGGAGGAGGAGGAGGAGGAGGAGGAGGAGGAATAAACCTCCATTAGCCTTCTCCGGAAAGCTTGGATTGACCTAACGTTGTGTTCGTGTCTATAAGGTTAGAGGAGGACAATCAGGACAAACGGAGACGAGAGGGGTCCTCGGAATCACATTACGTCGGAGAAGTGACCAGGTAATCGAGGCACCAGTTGGGTAATTAGAGGAAGTAAATCACATCAATTAAGGTCATCAGAGAGAGGTCAATTCCATCTTCCATCTCTCGCAGCAGGTTCTCTTCCGCCTTGTTTGTCTCTTCTCTCTAGCTTCCTTGTTTAGTTTGGAAGATTTGTTGTTATTTTTTTTTTATTATTATTGTTTTGCAAGGTTTATATCTTGCAGATTTCATTTCAATTATATTGACCTATGATGTGAGTTTTCAAGATGAATATGAGAGGAAATACGAGAGTAATGTTTACTTGTATAGGGCTTTAACAAAGTATATTGCTCGAAAAAAAAATATGCTAGTGAATATTTGAACACACGTTTGTAATGTACATTTTTGTATGTATATATATATATATATATATATATATATATATATATATATATATATATATATATATATATATATATATATATATATATACACATATACATATATATATATATATGTATATATATATATATATATATATATATATATATATATATATATATATATGTATATACAGTATA
>NC_090762.1:19822954-19827954 GCF_036898095.1 Palaemon carinicauda | reverse complement strand
TAATTCATATTTAATATACCCTATAAATATTGCCTTCCTTCGTTAACTTCCATCATCAATAGCATTTTTGTCATGGTTATTATTGTTAATCTCATTAAACATTACCCTGCAACAATATATCTTACTTAATAATATTTGGCTTCAGCATAATTTATATTATTAGAGTTATTTATACAAGTAATAAATTTTCATTCCTCGTTACCTTATCCATTATTATTATTATTATTATTATTATTATTATTATTATTATTATTATTATTATTATTATTATTATTATTATTATTATTATTTTTATTACTACTATTACTAGTACTATAACTACTACTAATAATAATAATTTTTATTTTTTTACTACTACTACTACTACTACTACTAATAATAATAATAATAATAATAATTATTATTATTATTATTGTTGTTGTTGTTGTTGTTGTTGTTATTATTATTATTGTTATTATTATTATTATTAATGATAATGATAATAATAATGTTATTATTATTATTATTATTATTATTATCATTATTATTATTATTATTATTATTATTATTATTATTATTATTATTATTATTATTATTATTATTATCATTATTATTATTATTATTATTATTATTATGTCAAGCTGCAAGCCATTCTCATTATACGATACCGTACGTTATTAACTTCCGTCATCACCACCGTGATCTTCACAGCTAATCAACCCAGTAAAAAGTTTCGTTAATCGAACGTTATTAATTAAGTCTGTCCGAGGAAATCTTGTCATCGGCATAGCACCCTCGACGTTGCCAAATCGTCCACATTTCCAAAGCATTTCACTGTCGCATAAACAAGAGGGCCGAGAGACAAACAGACTCGACCGCGCTCTTTTGAGTGATAAACGGCGGGCCTAAACAAGCCCTGCCATATAAACAGAATGGACCCCATGAACAAACCGCCGAATTCTCTCTGGCAGCAGGAAATATTAGGGCGAAGCGACAGTAGGTGTGAGAAGACAGTAGTCAGATGAGGTCAGTTTTGTTTACGTAGCCTCTGGTTGGGGGTGCTCGGCTCTGCTGCTCTGCTTAGCCTGGGGCAGTTTCTGCTAGTTGGCACTCTTTGGCACTCTGTCCAACGGCAAGGGAAAATTATGGGCAGAAACATGCCCACACATCCTGCAGCTTCACTTGTTACTTCTTTCTTCATTTTTTTACCCGGTGAGAGGATTTATTTCCCTTGGATGAGGGCAAGGTAGTATATGTTCGCCATAAATTACCTTGGTGGAGAAATGACGTTAAGTGAAATCAAACATGGGTTGAAAAATAGCTGAAATAAACTTCCGTTTCGCTTCTGGCTTTTTTTCTCTATTTAATTTTTCAGCAGTTAAAGAAGTATGATGGTATTTGGTCTGTGATTGTTAGAATATTAAATGTAAAATATGATACCATGTTTAGCATATTTTGCATTTCCTTAATATTTTTGACATACAATGAAAATACATTGAAATATGATTTTTGTTTTAAGGTAAAAATAATCGCTTATACTTCAAATACAACTAATACTAATAATAGGGGAATTCAAGTTCTGTTAAATTCATGTTGCAATTCGTAAAATTTCTCGATTAGTTGTTTACACGACCAGTCTGTCAGCGAATGCATCAACTTTCGACATGCTCTCTCTCTCTCTCTCTCTCTCTCTCTCTCTCTCTCTCTCTCTCTCTCTCTCTCTCTCTCTCTCTCTCTTTACTTTTATGTCTTGTCAGAGGGGACCAGCTGGGCCGGCGAGACATATCAACATCACGGGGTCACTATTTTATGCTGAAAGTTTTCCCGCATTTTTTTTTTTTTTTTTTTTTTACTTTATCCACGAACTTCCTCAGACTTCCTCCGCAGTTTCAAATTCTGACTGTGGTACAACCTTGTGAGGAAATTGCATATAAAGTGGGCAGTTAACTTGATATTTTTCATTAGACAAGCAATTGGTGTAATAAGAAGGAAAATGAAGATAATGATATGGAATTTTTTAGTCCAATTTTAAAATGTTTGGGTGACCGGACATCACGTCCCTCCCTTTACAATTTTCTGTCGTCTCACCCACAAGAGGGACTCAAGGTCTATAATCCCTATGGCGGGTACAGGTGGCATCGCCTTTACGCAACATGGTGTTGTTGGCACTGCCCTCCACGCCCAAGTGCCCAGTAAACCTTGTAACTCCCTCTCTCCCTCGTCCCTATTTCCCCGCATTCCCCAGTCCAAACTTCCCCGTTTCTGCTGATATGAACGTGGCTATTCTGGTCAAAGGTGCTCGCCTTTTCCCCAAACAAACATGGTCTTAATTTTGTGTTCTCTTATTTCTTCCCTGAGGATCTTCTTGGTTTTTCTTATTTGAAGAATCTACATTTCATCTTACTTTTCGGTTTTTATATCTAATTATGTTTGATGGAGTCTAGATTATATCTTCCACGAAGAGTTGATCAATCACAAAATTATATTTTCGTGATTCACAATGTACAGTATATCCCTGATGATAATATTCAGTTGACTAATGACATTCAGTAAAGGTTCTGTTTTTTTTTTTTTTTTTTTTTTTTTTTTTTTTTTTTTTTTTTTTTTTTTTTTTTTTTTTTTTTTTAATAAATCTGTCGCCACTCTCTTCTGGTTAGACTTTTATCAAATTTTCTCCTTCATTGCTGAATAATTTGAACTAACAAGCAAAACATCAACAACGATAGTAATAATAATATGATAATGATCATAGTTTTATTAGTATTAGTACTAACAGTAGTTTTATTATTAAACGAGATTAGTATCGACATTACATTGCAACAGAAGAATTATAAACAGGATGATAATCATAATTATAGGCGAATCAATCTCCATTACGGTCATAACAGCCTGCACATTTTGGCGCATGGTTCATTTTTGTCTAACCTCTAGTTTTAACATGACCCTCCTCTCTATTTTGCCCTCCCCAATTTCTTCACTCGGTTGCTTGAGGTTCACTCCTAGTTTACTGGTTGGGATCCATTCCATCTATATCTTTTCCACACATTGTTTATCACTCCACAGGGTCGTTCGAAGCAGGGCGTATGTGTCAACATTCTCACTATACGTCTCAATACTGTCTTTTTTCTTCTGTCTGAGAGAGAGAGATTTATGGCTTTTTCTTTTTTTTTATATATTTCTTATTATCATTACTAATAGTTTCATATTTGATTCTTTAAGGGCTTTCGTATAATAAAAGTTAGGAATATCTAGATACACATTTTGACAGGGAGATACAGAGGCATATTCACAATGAGACTCAAATATTTTATGGTTAGTTTGTATATATATATATATATATATATATATATATATATATATATATATATATGTATATATATATATATATATATATATATATATATATATATATATATATATATATATATATATATATATATAAAAATGTGTGTGTGTGTGTAACGAACTAATGAAGAGAAATTACAGACTTTGTAACAGGACCAGATTGTCCATCTACATCTGACATAGGCCATTTGTCTACAAACTCCGTTGTTGTAAGTAGAGATTGCGACAGGGAAAAATGTGACAAATCCTTCTGAAAGAGTGGCTGGGTGAGGGTGATGTAAGACGCAGCCAAAACATCTTCAATTGCTCAATCTGCATCAACAAGAAGAAGGAGAACAGGCTTGACCCGACCTGGGTCTCTAGACGACGGATAAACAGACGGTTTTGTCCCTTCAAAGAACCCAGCTGAAAAACCCATTAACACCGCGCTTGTAATCACATAATGGGCCCATTAATTAAGGCCTCTCAAACATCTTCCCTACCCGGTTCTTACCCCCCCCCCCTCCGTTTACCCCCACGTTACCCCCTCAATCCCGCAATAACAGATCTACCACCCTATCCGTCCACCTCAGGCAACCAGGACCTCCCGGATTCCAATAGCTTCCTGTCTGTGATTTGTACCGGACGTGGACAGTATCGCACCTTATGTTATTCTCACGCCACTGCATTTCCGAAGCAGTGAATAGATTGCAGGCGATGCCCATCTCTTGCGTGTGCAGTGGAGATGACACGCTACACAGCAGATGCTTAGTAGCTTTAATTAAACCAGTGGCTTTCTCGCGAGGTATATTATAGTACTGTCAAGCAAGAGGTTTTGGAATGTTCAGTTTACTGTATTACACAATTATCATTTATTTTTTATCAAGAGAATATGGTTTAAGTGCATAACATATCGAATTAATTGGCTTAGTTCCTTGAATAAATAATCTTATGTAATATTTCATTTTGGTGGTAATGTTATTTTTTGGGCTAAGATATTTTTTCTCATTCACATACTACATCGAATTTTTTGCATTTTACAAAAAGAGTCGCAAAACTACAACCAACATTATTATTAAAACTTTTTCTCTCATAAGAGTGACGTAGATCGTTGTATGAATTTCCGTATTATGTTCGCTCTGATAAGTAAGGTCACGCCAGGTCACTAGCGTGCTGACCTAACTATTTGATTTTTTGAGTTCCTTTTTTATTCATTCCATGAGATACAAATATATGCACGACTGGCCAAATTATACACGGACATGAAGATAAAGATTTGGTAATTCGGAAAAAAAAAATTTACCGATTCATTAAAAGAGGTTCAGTGATTCATAAAGAGTTTTTGTGATCACGAACAGGTTCAAAAGGTTCCCTGGTTCATAAATACGTTCAGGTACTCGGTAAAAGTTTCAGTGATACAGAAAATATAGAGGACAGCAAATCAATTTACTTTTTATCTGGCAATGTCATGGACCTACTCAAGTAGGCTGGTTAATCTTCGAATTCATGACACCCACAGAGAACCTTCAGCGTTGCGATAATATTATCTGATACAATATGTTTTGGATTGTTGTATTAGGGTCCTGTCAGTGAAAACACTTGTCACTCCTATCAGTTACTGTCATGTCCTGTGGGATAAAGACAACTCCAATCGAGTCCTCACTGGTCTTTTCGGTTCATATTGACATTGGGTATCT
>NC_090762.1:19807954-19815454 GCF_036898095.1 Palaemon carinicauda | reverse complement strand
AAACTTCAAGAAACTGATGTACACACATACAGTATATGCAATTATATTTGTGTTTATATATATATATATATATATATATATATATATATATATATATATATATATATATATATATATATATATATATATATGCGCGTTTCATTATTTATTATTGCTATTATTATTATTATTATTATTATTATTATTATTATTATTATTATTATAATTATTGTAAGTAGGTCAAGGGCAGTGGTTCCGTAATATCCAGATCTTTGTATTGACAATGTCTCTTTAACTGTAATATAGTTATTTTAAGATTCTAGCTGTGATTCCTAATTGCAAACTTACTTTTGAGAAGCGCATTTGGTCTGCTCTTCAACAATAAGTCATATTGTACAAAAAATGGCTTATAGAAAAAGTCTTTCAAGATTCTCAGTGATCAATATACTCAGAAGAAATGTTTTAATTCATTTATTCCACCTTGCTTCGAGTATTGTTCTCCTGTTTGATCCTCAGCTGCTGACTCTCATCTTGATTTGTTTGACAAAACCTTGTTGTCTATCAACTTAGTTATTCCTGATGATGTTAATCTCTGGCACCATGGTTCAATTAGTTCTTTCATAATTCTGACCATTCTTTTGCTGTCAAATCTTCCCATACTGTACCATCTTGTGCTAGTATAAGGTATACAGTTAATTTTAACCGTATAGCTCGATACTACACTGTATTCCAGAAGTTTTATTATAGTTACTTCCAGATAGTGGACTGATCCTCTTAATCTGGTGATTGAATCTTGCCAATTTCCGAAGCTCAAACGTGCAGCACATGTTTTTTTTTTTTTTTTTTTTTTTTTTTTTTTTTTTTTTTTTTTTTTTTTTTGACATGGCTCTTTTTATACCTTATATATTACAGGTCTATTTTAGCGTTTGTAAATATCATAAAATATTCATTAATTCTCATACATAGTATTTTTTGTTATTTTTTTATTACCATTCATCATTGGACTATTTATCCTGTTTGAGTTCTTGATCTTGTAGTACCTGCTTTTCCAAATGACACTATATCTAGGCTAATAATAATAATAACAATAAAAATAACAACAACAATAACAATGATAGTAATGAATGTTTATATACCTATTTTTCTTTGCTTTTGTGCGCAATTTGTTATAGAAATATGTATAGTTATCCTGATGGGAAACTATATTATACTTACATATAATTTTAGGATTTACAGCTATACTAGTTTTGGTTGATAATATAAATACTCGTAGTGTTGATTCTTTTCAAATCAACTGATTTGAAGGCAGTGATCGAGTAAATAGGTCAGGATAAAACTGAAAGTCATATTTGTAAACATGAATTAACGATAGAAATTAATCAGAAAAGAGAAATAGTCGTGAAATAAGAAAATGGAAATGGTAAAATAAAGGACAGTGCGAAGAAGAGAAGTCTTTAAAAATGTTAGGTAGGGTGACCAGGTCGTTCTCAGGTGTCGTTTCAACCTTATGCCAGTTTTAGAGAAAAGTCCTTCTCTCCCCCTACCCCATCATCACTCCCCTACTCCCCTTTACCTGTTTGGTCTAGGCGCCCATATGCCACCCTACCAGTCCTGAGCATAACTACATTTGGATGTCGTCGTTGTTTTGGTGGTAGGGGCATTTTTAAGCCAGCGAAGGCGAAAATGTCTTTTTTTTTTTTTTTTTTTTTTCTGAAATGTTTTAGAATGATCTGAATGTCACTCTGAAAACATTTGGTTATTTAATCTTGTTTCTTCTTCTAGTATATTTCTAAACATGAAATATGTACTCATAGCATACATTAGCATAATCAGCGCTTATATAACTTGAAGGTTTATAGAGTAATGAAATAGTTTATGGAGAAGTAATTATACGTAACTATATTAAGTATTCAAATATCTAATGACCATGTCACTCAGAGTCTAAACATATATAGTTATTAAGCTATCTAATAACTGATACTGAAATGTGTATGACCACTACTTGAAAAATCCAGTCACTCGTAATAGTGCAGTAACGGATACTGAATTACACATACTTCACAAACATAATTAGTTACTTTCTCATATAATTCACTAACGTAACTATTTCTCAAACCTAAAATGTAACTAGATTTCTCCCAACACATTTCTATATTCTCTTCATGCCTCACTCTAATCTTTATCCCTCTTAAACTCCTTTTTCTAAGTTATTACCCTTCTTAACCTTCTAAACAGCAATCCTTTGGATGGAGGAAAAAGGTTAAGAAAAGGAGGAAGAAGAAGAATAACAGACAACAAACGAAAATCGCAGAGAGCGGCTGGATGTATCTCCTTAGAGCGTAACCTAAAACGATACAAAACCTCTATATCTTATCAAGACAGGTCCTTCTAGGTCCCTCCAGGTCAAGAGGTATAACAAATCCCCCTACCTATGTTACGGCCCAGGAAGCATGTTCATGATTTGGAAGGGTTAGCAGAGAGAGAGAGAGAGGAGGAGAGAGGAGGAGAGAGAGAGAGAGAGAGAGAGAGAGAGAGAGAGAGAGAGAGAATCTTACAAAAAACCTCAGGAATAAATCATTTCATCCTACTTGGTAATGATAACCTCGTCGATGTCCTACTGTTTTGATGGTAGATGATTAAAGGAGTGTTTCTCAATCATGTCTATAGTTTTCTAACACTGTCGACCCAAGGAAGTTGACTAGCAGCCAAGTACATGCTCCACTTGTAGGCCAGTAGAAGCATACGAGAGTTTAGAAAATATTAGACAAACCCTATTTTTTGATTTTCCAAAATTCATTAGGATAATCTGTGCAATTCAGACTTTCGAAATTTGATAACCAGTGATTGGTGTTTAGGTTTATAGAATGCAGTGATGATTTTTTTTTTTCCAGACATAACCACACTGACTTGTTTACCAACTTGTATTACTAATCCAGATTTTCTAAAATTTTCTCAAAAATGTTAAACATAATATCGCATAATCCCACAAATGTTATCACTGAAAATGTTAAGAATATTATAAAAAAAATATCACATGAATCCCTGTTTGGGATTATACTACTGTAGTAATTTTAAATGAACCACCTCGCAGTTGCAGAACTTTGGTCTGTTGAATTTTTTTTGGAGGGAAGTTTATGAACTTTAGCCATATAATCCAGCGCGGGGGACTGGAGGCCATTCAGCACCCAGGTACAGGTAGGAGAAATCCCACAATTATAATATGAAGTAATAATTAATGAGTTTGGTCAGTTAGATGGGTGAAAAGAAACGTAAAGAGGCACAGTAGAAAGCTAATTGGTAAATATTGTTTTAGTATTTTTTTTTTTAATGATCAGATATTTCATAATACCCCCTTTTCTTGATGGGGGTTTGGAGGAAGGAGGTGCATTGAATTTTTACCAGTGTCTTTTCAACGTTTCCAGTCCTAGGTACACCTACGTTTTGACCTATTACATTGTATCCATTCTCTTTTCATCTTGTCCAACCTATTTTTGAGTTGTATTTCGTAGGCAAGTTAAACCTGGGCATTGAATGACTTACCTGGTCCCAACGCCTTCTTGGCCCAAATTCTATATCATCATCATCGTCGACATAATATAGATTCCATTTTCAACTCATCATGAAGGGCAGTTCTTAAATGTAGCAACTGACCAGATCATGGAGTAATTCATCATGGAGTATGATAACCACTGGCGTTGAGGTGAGCGCGAGGTGATAGAGAATCCATAGGGATAGAGGCATGGATTGGGAAGGAGGTTAGAGGTGGGGATAGGTGGTTGGATAGGGAGCTCAAGTCTTGTGGCTTACCTGTTGATATTTGACACACTCCATGACCCACTCACTCCGCTCGGTCCAGCAGTCTCCCCCCCCCCACCTCCTCTCCTCTCTCTCTCTCTCTCTCTCTCTCTTCTCTCTCTCTCTCCTCTCTCTCTCTCTCTCTCTCTCTCTCTCTCTGTATATATATATATATATATATATATATATATATATATATATATATATATATATATATATACATATATATTATGTATATATATATTATCTCTCTCTCTCTCTCTCTCTCTCCTCCTCTCTCTCCTCTCTCTCTCTCTCTCTCTCTCTCTCTCTCTCTCAAGTGGCCATTCTTGCCATTAAAAGATTAAATTGTAGAGTACGCGAATGAAGTTTATAATTTGAAGGACAGTGGTAGACAATCTTCTCGAATGATTTTAAGCAGTAATTATGGTTTTGATAAGTATATTCATAGTAAAATAACAATGAATGATCAAACCAATATTTATGAAATGATAGAACTATTGAATAGCGTTCGTTAGTTATAAGGGCTTTACAGACCTCCAAAATATACAATATATTTATTACGGCTCTGACGTAAAAAAAAAGGCTGAAAATTAATACTGACAGCAGGTCTTGGTGTTTTATTCGAGGGCCAGGGCTTATATCTTTTATCCTACATTAGGCGATCAGTGCTCACATAGATGTCAAATTATTTGTAATAGATACTTTCTCATAATTATGTCTACGTGGATGTAATCTCCTAATTAAATTCAATATCTCGGGTTGGTAACTATGAAATTCATAGTAGAATATCTTGGTGGCCATTATTTATGAAAACGAAATGTTCCTTCTATCGAATTGTGAATTTTGTAGCCATTTGAACATTTGGATGGTTTCCTAAAATGATTACCGTACGTCATCAGTGGTTCATTTTATCAAATTGTTTGAGGTATGGGATATTGGTTAAGCAATAATGCAGTTCAATTACCTTTTTTAATTCGATTTCTGACAAAAAACAATATTTTAAATGTTTCATATGATACATTTCTAGCGCTGCATTTCACTATATCATGTATCAACCCAAATATATTGAAATCAATCCTATCAAAGCTCGTACCTCTAGGAAGACCCATTTTTTCAACCATTCATTATTACACCTCCGTACCCGCTTCAGTTTTGTCTTGCTGTCAACTTCTTGTAACTTTATTTAACAGTACAACTGCGGAATTTTCAACACAGTTGCTCTTAGGCACTGAATAACCTTCCATGCACCAACCCCGGGCTATATACCCCAATTTAAAATATTCTAATCCCCAGTATCTATCCATATTTTTATGATAATATATGTATCTTATGGAAATTTGGAATATATGGCTGAGCACTGGGACCAGAAAGCGTCAGTGGCACTATAAAGTAAAAAGTTGATGGAGTTGGACAGCAAGGTGACGAAGGAGACAAAGCTAGAACGGAGTAAAGTGGAAGGCCCACACACAATGGGGTGCAGCTATGGGCCCAAGATACACTACCAAACATTTAAGGTAATGCTCACAGTGCATTACCTAAGGTACACAGTGACTCCCTTCTATGGCATTTGCTTTATATTATAAGCTGGCTCAGTACTCCCTTCTGTCATTTGCTTTGTTATAAGCTGGTTTTGTACTTCCTTCTATGGCATTTGCTCTATATTATAAGCTGGCTTTGTACTCCCTGCTATGATTATTTGCTTCATATTATAAGCTGGCTTTATACTCCCTTCTATGGTGTTTGTTTATATTATAATCTGGCTTTGTACTCCCTCCTATGGCATTTGCTTCATATTGTAAGCTGGCTTTGCATTCCCTTCTATAGCATTTGCTTTATATGTTAAGCTGTCTTTGTACTCCATTCTATGGCATTTGTTTTATATTATAAGTTGGCTATGGATTCCATTCTACGGCATTTGCTTTATATTGTAAGCTACCTTTGTACTCCCATTCTATGGCATTTGTTTTTATATTATAAGCTACCTTTGTACTCTATTCTATGGCATTTGCTTTATATTATAAGCTACCTTTGTACTCCCTTCTATGGCATTTGTTTTATATTATAAGCTACCTTTGTACTCTATTCTATGGCATTTGCTTTATATTATAAGCTACCTTTGTACTCCCTTCTATGGCATTTGTTTTATATTATAAGCTACCTTTGTACTCTATTCTATGGCATTTGCTTTATATTATAAGCTACCTTTGTACTCCCTTCTATGGCATTTGTTTTATATTATAAGCTACCTTTGTACTCTATTCTATGGCATTTGCTTTATATTATAAGCTACCTTTGTACTCCCTTCTATGGTATTTGCTTTATATTAAAGATGGCTTTGTACTCCCTTCTATGGCATTTGCTTTATATTATAAGCTGGCTGTATACCAACGCTGACGCTTGCTCATAGAGTACTAAGTAATAATAGTATTCCCGGCGAGATCTGAGCCTCTGCAGTACTCAACTGGTCAACTGCAGAAATGTTCATGGCGGAACGATACCGGTTCTTTCCCTCAACGGTGTCGTGCTGTGGTTTGGGGATTGATGGCGTTTTCTTTCTTTAGATTTCATTCTCTTTAGTTCTTTTAGTTTGTCTCTTGTTACCAAGCAGGCGTTTTATACATTAAAGAGAAAAAAAAACTCTCGCCTTGCTTTATTCGTTACTTGGACTTTAGTCCTTATTGTGTAAATTTATTTTCTTATGTTTTTTTACACACACACACACACACACACACACATATATATATATATATATAGAGAGAGAGAGAGAGAGAGAGAGAGAGAGAGAGAGAGAGAGAGAGAGAGAGAGAGAGAGAGAGAGAGAGAGAGAGGGGGGGGGGGGGTATGCAAGGGACACAATAGAAAAATTCTCTTCTATGAATTTATATCCTATTTCCAGTGACCATGGCACTTGCGGAAGCAGATCTTGTTATTTGAATTTAATTGTTATTATCATTATTATACAATTATCCCGGCCTTTTTGTATATCATTGTCTACCACTAATAATAACCATTGTTTCATATTGTTTCTCCTTGTGTTGGATATTTTTATATGTAATATCTTATTAAGCTTTCCTCTATTACCCCTACAAGATCGGAAATCATATCGCTACTTTATCATATTCTATTATCGTTATTATTATTCATACAAATATCTTTTATTCCAGACCTTACGCAACACTCTCTTCATATATGTTTATTGTTATCATTATTTTTGTATAAGGTCAATATCTCCGTTCATTTGCAATCCCCGTCCAATATTTAATATTAATTGATTGTTATTTTAGTTCTCATTAACATCTCTATCCTTCTTCTTCTACGTAATCTCCATACTTTTTATCATTACAATGTATTCTTTTTTAGCAAATCTTATCATCATACTTTATTTTATGAGTTCTTTGTTTTCATACTTTTCTTTCTCTGTTGATTTTATTGTCATTGAGTTTGTTTACATAAATGGTCAGTTGAGTCAATCTCAGTTTTGATCTTTTTACTTGTCTGCAAATTCAACTTATTTCTTATGTATTTTGATGTCCATTTTCGTTAACCAACATTTTATTCATTGTTTGAAGTTTTTTTTTCTTAACTACTATATAACTGTTGAGGATAATGATAAATGATATTTTCATATGTTAAAAAAAGAAAAAAAGCGTTTTTAATGTCAGAGGAAAATTATGATAGTCCAGATAAAGACTGGTGATGTAAGCTATGCATTTAATTTACCGC
>NC_090762.1:19800454-19802954 GCF_036898095.1 Palaemon carinicauda | reverse complement strand
GGCAGAACCTCCTCCGATGGACAAATCTCAGTAAATAAGAAACTTCCTCTTTCGTCTTTCCTCTCCGGCTATCCACCCACCGCCCACAGCCTCCTATCCTCCGCCTCCCTCTTTTCCCTCATCCCTCTGTTCTTCCTCCTATCCCTTCTCCATGTCCTACTCCGTCTCCACTACTGATAGCTATTTATCAGTCATTCTGCCACCCACTCGTTCTTTTTAGCTCTGTCATTCCAATTCCATTTCATGCCTCTCTCTCTCTCTCTCTCTCTCTCTCTCCTCTCTCTCTCTCTCTCTCTCTCTCTCTCTCTCTCTCTCTCTCTCTCTCTAAAAAGGAGAATATTTTGAAATATCTTCTCTACGTTGATAATTTTTACCGTACATACCATAGAAATATTAGATTTTGTTCAATTATTTTTCTCGCTTATAAACAAGAGCGTTGGTTAGCCACCTTATATTATTGTCAAACTGAAAGTTTGGACCCCTCTGACATCACCCATCTCAGATAGGCAAAAAGGCATATATATCTTATCTACTTATCTATCTATACACACACAAACACACACACACACACACACACACACACACACACACATATATATATATATATATATATATATATATATATATATATATATATATATATACTCAAGTATACACATTTTAAATTATGTATTTAAATGTATATATCTATATGTGTTTATACGTATATGTACGCATATATATGTATAAAGATGTATAAATGTACATGAATTCATATGCGGGCTACAGTATGTTATTTTATATATATATATAATATATATATATATATATATATATATATATATATATATATATATATATATATATATATATATAAATGTGCATATATATACATATATATTATATATATATATGTGTGTGTATATATACATATATATATATATATATATATATATATATATATATATATATATATATATATATATGTATATATATATATATATATGTATGTATATATATATATATATATATATATATATATATATATATATATATAATTTATGTATATATAGTTTGCGTGATTATGTATGTTCTCTGTGAGTATATCTAATACCACCAAAAGCTGGAATATAGCATTTGAATCAGTATAGTAATTTATGCTACTTATACTCTTTATACTTTGATTCGTCTTGAATTTACTACTTGAGAACGTTTGACATGAACCTTATACAGACATTCAATTAAAGACCCGAATTAAAAAGGAAATAAGTAAGTAGTACGTAATTAATTTAAAAGTCGATTGATTATATTTATTAAAATTTAGCAAACCGTTAATACTAGAAGTAGAGTGCCACTTCTAGTGTATTCGCCGCAGTACCATGGAGTCTCAGAAAGATAGAAAATTTATTGATATTTATTGATTTCGGAAATATAGTGTTACTCACTTGGTCTAATTCGTTGATAGGTTAATGATTTTAATCAACCTTTCATTTAGTACAACAGAACTCTCTGTACACACATACACACGCATATATGAATATTTTTGTGTGCTCGTGTATGTTCATTTACATGTACATGTATGTGTGTATATATTGTACAAATATAACTATATTTGGTAGTTCGGAATACTATCACTTGTATTCTTTCCTAATAACAAGCGACAGGGTTCATGTCCTAATGTTTACAAGAGCTGTAAATTGTGCACATTATACAATAGGTCACCAACTTAGATGGTCCCAGATAGGATGAAAAGTACTCTGGGCTTTTAAATTCTTCCCAAAAGAGATACTGCGAGACCAAAGGCCAAATTTTGGGGTGCCATGGGAAGAAAGCCTATAATGAAAAGGGAATACAAATGTAATATGTACATGTTTCATGTTTGATAAAAATCTGAGAGGTGAACAAGCAGGATTTAGAAAAGGTAAAAGTTGTTCTCACCAAATCTTTTATTTTAAGACATGTACAGCAATGTATAGAATATAGAAATCGACTTTTGATGGCATTTGTGTACTATGAAAAAGCCTTTGATAGTGTGCACCGACCCATTTTGTTGAGAGTCCTACGTTATTATGAAGTTTTTCTAAAATATGTAAATTTTACTGTCTGTTCATGAGCATAGCAAGTGCAAAGTTAATGTTAGTGGAGTCCTATCAAACGAATTTCCAATGAACAGTGGAGTACTCTAAGGGAATGTGTTATCTCATATGTTGTTTATCCTCTTCGTGGATTTTGTAATGCATAGAACAGTTGGGATGGCGGAGAATGATTGGACTAGATTGGTAATAGAAATTAGCTGCCCTAGAGTATGATGATGACGCTGTCCTTATTACGGAACACCTAAGGATTTGCAATGTTTGATTACAAGAATGCATGAAATATCACTTGTGGTTGGCCTCAAGATAAATAGAAGAAAGAAAAATTAAATATTGGAAGGAGAAAGGATTAATGGTGTAGAATAATCTAAATGTTTAGGAACTATGACGTCTAATACAGTATCGTTAGAACTGGGGTTTATTGAAAG
>NC_090762.1:19793155-19794954 GCF_036898095.1 Palaemon carinicauda | reverse complement strand
AAATTAATAATTTACTCACTAGTCAGTGGGTCAAAAATAAGGTAAATTACAGAGCACTGAGTAGGTAATAATTATAATTCAAAGTAAGTTATATTTCCAGGAACAACGCCTTTTTTCTCAAAGGTTTGAATAAATAGAAATAATTCATTACACTTTTCTATATTTCAATAAGCTTCATCAAATAACACAATATTACCTAAATCATACACGATGAAAAAATGTTACCTCAGCAATTCTCTCGCGGCGCCCCAAATTCAACATGACCCCTTTAGGGGTCACTCATGTCACACGGTGTCACACATGAATAGTTAGGGTGAATCACTACAGGATACTCAGGGGTCACAGGTGTTTTGTAGCTGATTATGGGTGTTATGAAAATTGTTCTGAAAGCGTCGCTAAGCTCCGCGTTGCGTTAAATATTCGATAAGTATAATTCTCGTGCCGTTGGAGTCACTACCCTGTTATTTTCCTGTTTTTGCTCCTTGTCTTATTGTAGGGTCTCGTAATTCTTCTTATTTGCTTTTCCTTCTGTATTTATTTGGCGTAGTTTGTGCCAAATGAAAATGTCTCTTCACTGTTTTTTTTTTTTTTTTAAATAAGAGACATTACGAACCCTGACGAACGTAAGAAAAAGATAAGAATAGAAAGACAGTTTACTGAGGTTTGTATGAAAAGGGAAAATGAAACATTAAACAATGTTGAAATTTCTTCAACGTTTCCAAGTACGTAGGTTCATATTTGCCGACTATGTTCTCAAGATAGTAGTCTGTCAATATTCTGTGGTTGTAAAACATAAGGAATTCCATTATTTGAAAATTAAGACTCCAGAGATCCGCTCCCATGATATCGCAAAATGGTAGATAAATAGATGTTTTATAGGAAAACTGTAGTTTTCAATGTCTTTGGCTCAACATTTTGTAAGTAATTGTTTCCTTTTAGTATTACCCATGAAATAATTATATAGATTATTAGGTACCACAGGCATAGTTGCTTCATATGTATTTTCACGAAACTCGGAACCACTTCAGGGGTCATTAAAATCTTAACACGTGCTTTTACCTCTGCTTCCCTCACCGTTAATGTGAAATTACGGCATTTATCTTGATTGAAATTGCAGTATATTATTGAAGAAATACTGTATATATGATAAATATATTTGGTGTATGTATATATAAATATATGAGTTTATATATACACGCACACACACACACACACACACATATATATATATATATATATATGTGTGTGTGTGTGTGTGTGTGTGTGTGTGTATATATATTACGTAGATATATACTGTATATAATATGAATATGTGTGTATATATATATACTGTATATCTGAATAATTTAGATATAAAAATTTAAGTCTGACAAGAGTAGGTAATGCACAGACAACATAACTGGGAAAATTTTAAAATTATCGAATTTTTGAGCAGATTTAAAGATTTGGAAATTATGTGACATTTAATTTTGGGTACAAATGACTGAATAATTGTGAAAAATCTATCCAGATAAATTTTGTATCTAAGGTGCAAATATTAATAAAAGACGTTCCAACGCATACTTCAGTAGTTCTTAAAGAGGGTATTAGTGAGGAGTGATATCTTCAAACATTTTATTACCTTGTACTTGACAAAGATCCGTGGCATGGCATCATATCAGATTATAATGCTAACCCCCCCCCCCTTTCAATGGGATCTATAATTATCTGAACTGATTTTGCTATAATAATCTTATTTTAAGGGAGGGGGGAACTAGTAATACCCTAGTCACAGCAGTCCATTTTTGTTGGAGTTCTCT
>NC_090762.1:19785655-19788155 GCF_036898095.1 Palaemon carinicauda | reverse complement strand
CTGATTACCTATTCTTGCTATCGTCATCGGAAAACATTATCATTAACGTTATTAACTAATTCCTTCGTTGTCACTTCCAGATGATAGCTAACCCCCCCCCCCAACACACAATTATTGGCACCATGAAACCTCTTCTCCCATAATGCCTCTTCCCCTCTGCCAGCGCCCAAAACCTAGCTACCTTTCTACATCTTTGTTTCACACACTTTTGAAAGGTAAGAGGAACATAATACAACACTTCATTATTAGTCTCTCGTTTTTTCAAGGATGTATGAGAGAGAGAGAGAGAGAGAGAGAGAGAGAGAGAGAGAGAGAGAGAGGAGAGAGAGAGAGAGAGAGAGAGAGATAGTCTTTCTTTTATGGGTATTTAAGCTATGAAAGTCCAAAACAGCATAAGTTTTGTTATGATAAAGTGAGAACTTGAGCATAGAATTTGTATGTATTACGTTTTCCTTACTTTAAATTAAAATTAGATAATATCATTACGTCGAATTATTTTATTCATCAACATAACCGTAGAACTTAGACAGCAGACATTAATTCAATTTATAATTTTATTAACTATCAAGAGACGCATATAAACTAGATGATTTAATCGGCATATGGTGAAAGTTCATTTCAGGGTTTCCAATAAGGAGTTGGCTCCAAAGAAAAAACATCAAGGGTCACTGCCCCATTCATACTTTTAAACTGTAGATGAATCCATGTTGCTGTACATGAAAAACAACCCCTATAAATTATTAAATGCATCAGCTAGCACAGCAAGAGCTATTTTTCAAAGTTTTTTCTTTTTATTTGAATCTTTTAACTTTCTTTCCAACAACTTCTACCAACCTATTAGATGGTTGTTAAGAAAACCAAATGAAGGGAACTCGCCTCCAGTCGTTAGGGTAGTTAGCCTCATTAGCATCATTATTGAAAGAGAGAGAGAGAGAGAGAGAGAGAGAGAGAAGAGAGAGAGAGAGAGAGAGAGAGAGAGAGTCTGCTATGTCTTGCTAATCCTCATGGATAAATAAACATAAGGAAAAAGCTAAACAACAATTATGCGATATGAATTATCATAATGTTTAATAGAAAAATGAAGAGCTGTATATTGAATGTCTGTAAATCTAACGAATGAGGAAATAAAGGAGATGACGGAATTTGCAGACAGCGTGAGTGAATGGAAAGGAAGTACGTAGATGCGATAGATGGGCTGTGTGGGTGGGTGGATGGGCGGGGTGGGGTGGAATGGGGTGGCTTGATGGGGAAGTAAGGGAGAGCGAGCGGAGGGAGAGAGAACGAGTGGAATGACTTGGGTCAAGTGTCACGATGTCGAGGAGTTCGAGGGCGTGGCATATGACACCACCCACAGGCTGCAGCGGCCCCCGACTGCCTTCGAGGGACACCACCCATCTTCCCACGCATACCACGGGTGGGTGGATGGGTGGTTGGGTGGATGGTTGGTTGAATGATGACTTTGGCTACGCACTCTCCTTCTGTATCGAATCGGAGAGGAAGTGTAACCTAGAAAATGTTTATTTTATGTGAGGATTTTTTTAATTTAATTTCTATCTTGGTGTCTTTGGTAAGGAGAGGGGGGGGGGGGGGGGGGGGACTTTTTGAAGAGAAAGCGCTACCCTTCGAGTTTTTAAAACATGGTTGCCCATCTTTGGGTACGTATAAATCCCCTATGGTACATTTTTATTTTTAAGGGGTACATCTGCATGGAGATTGATTGATTGATTGATTTAAGGTTTTCTGGCATCGTGACATCGAAGGCCATTGACGCCGAGCATTGAGATTGAATGATAGAATTTCATCACAATACCAATTTCATAATGTCTCTTCTTCATCCTTTTCATCCTCAAATTTATTGGTACACAGGAATCTATGAAAAATGTCCAAAGGGTACAGAAGAATAAAAAGGTTGGGAACTCCTGTTTTTAACATGTCTTTTTAAGATGAAAGTGCAAGCCAAGGGGGAGAGCATTAAAGAATTTGTGAATCACCCTTTGTAAAGTTAAATGTGGATGCTGTATGTGAATTAAATTAAAAAGACTGAAGCTGTGGAGATGAACAGTTTGCGTCACAAGGAATATGAGAAATTCAAGTGTACTCAGAAATCCGAAGATATCTACTTTAAAGTTTACGTTTTTGTGGCGGTGGTGGTGGGGGGGGAGGGTGATTGTTTACAAATGAGCTAAGTTTGAAGTTTAGTTGGTAACTCCAAATCTGAACTTAATTTTTAGTACTGTAATCTGCTTGCAATCAAGGGAAACTGATATCATTATAACTATCACCATAACGCTAAGGGTATCATATAGAAGGTTTTATCTCTATGGTCATGATGGTTAACATTTTATTTTGGAGATTATTTATATTGAATCTGAGCTCAAACTTAAAATCTATATGAATTTGCTTGCAATGTATAGAAATTTCACTCGTGGTCAATTCAAAAATAGAAATAAAACATTTCATAGCTTAAGAATCTATTTGGTCTTCAGCCTGGAGATTTTTA
>NC_090762.1:19773155-19778155 GCF_036898095.1 Palaemon carinicauda | reverse complement strand
ATATATATATATATATATATATATATATATATATATATATATATATATATATATATATATACATATATATATATATATATATATTATATATATATATATATATATATATATATATATATATATATATATATATATATAATATATATATATATATATATATATGTTTTATGCCTATGGTTAAATGAGACATCAAAACGTTGTTACGTTTTTTACACTTTATTATAGTTTTTACACTACACAGCGAGGATTCACTCAAACGGGTTCCACATTTATAGTTACAATACTTATAAAGAGTTCAATGGTCTCACTTAACATTTTTCAAAACTCAATATACTCTTATAAGCCCAATGATCGTACTGCACAAAACCAAAATATCTCATAATACATCTTTATATTTTCCGTCCAGGGTTTGAGATACGTATACAACATAAACCTTATTTTTATGTCGGTAACAACTTTTATATATATCCCCAGTTTCATGATAAATTACGTTTGTAAATAAAGTCTTTAAGCTGATGTTGAATCGGGCAACGCTATTGCAAGTCAGTGAAGTGGATAGTTCAGTTCACGTGCATACAACACCTGACGTAATTATTTCATAACATTTGTGGCCAGTTGTCCCGAGGGGTGTGAACGGTTAGCGAACTTATGAAAACACCATTATCTTTCTAGCATTGAAATTATGTATACATACTGTATTCTTATTGTTGTTGTTATAGTTTAGTCTTAATATTTTACGCATACGGAGAGATATACAAGGTGCTTACAGCCAAGGCCAATACAGTACACCCAAGGTCCTTTAAACCGAGTATATTTAAAAGGCCCTTGCTTACACTATTAATTATGATGTAAGCTCTATTTCGGCTTCGTAGGATCTAGACCTTCCTTCCTTCCTCATTTCCTTACTTCCTCCCTTTACTAACCCTTCCCGACCTGAAGATCGACAGGTCAAGCACTTCCCACCTGTCAGGTCCACCTGTCAAATGTGCATCAGCTGTCGATCCCCAGCTGGGTTTCGGCTCCAGCTGCCAAGGTAACTTGTCAAAGATAGAGCATCGAGAAAATTTATTGTGCTCTCTCTCCTCTCTCTCTCCTCCCTCTCTCTCTCTCCTCCTCTCTCTCTCTCTCTCTCTCTCTCTCTCTCTCTCTCTCTCATCTCTCATCTCCTCTCTCTCGTGTTTCTTAAATCATGATTAAATATATATATATATATATATATATATATATATATATATATATATATATATCATCTCCTGCGACTATAAATATAGAAATAACATCACCTGCGACTCTAAATACAGAAAAAAACTTTTTTTATTAACATTATTTAATACATATGATAAAGTAATCAAGCTATGATTTGTGTAGACGTGGTAGCAGATGTTCGTGTCCGTAGTTATGGTACAACGAACCAAGTCGTAGACATCATTATTATTATTATTATTATTATTATTATTATTATTATTATTATTATTACTATTATTATTATTATTCTTATTATTATACTACTACTACTACTACTACTACTACTACTACTACTACTACTACTACTGCCTTAGCAACAACCCTAGTTAGAAAAAACAGGATGTTATGAGCCCAAGGGTTCCATCCTCGAAAATAGCCCAGTCTAGAAAGGAATTAGAGAAGTAAATAAACTACATTATTGAATAATTTATATAAAATACTTATAAGGTCAGTAACAAAATTGATGTCCTTAATATAAACTGAGCAGAGACGTATTCGCCTGTTCACCATAACAGCATTCGCTGTAAGTTTGAACTTCTGAAGTATCACCGATGCAACTGCCCACTTAAGAAGATTATTCCACAATTTGGCCTCAGCTGGGATAAAACCTATAGAATGTTGTGTAGTATTGAGCCCCTATGATGGAGAAGGTATATATTAGAATTAACTGCATGCCTAGTGCTACGCACAGGATGGTATAATCTGGGTAGAACTGAATGCAAAAGATGGTTTAGAATTATGAAAAAATTGTATGCAACATGTATAAAGAAGTAACTGAACGACAGTGCCATAGATTAATATCTAGATCAGGATTAAGAAATTTAATTGACCATAGGTTCTTGTCCAACAAATGAAGATGAAATTCGGCAACTGAAGACCAGACAGAACAATACTCGAAAACAGGGTAGAATGAAAGAATTTTTTAAAAAATCAGAATAGATTGATCACCAAAATCGTAAATAAAATTTCCTTAATAACTCTATTTTTGTGCTATTGAATGAGAAAGTGACCCGAATGTGTTTCTGAAAAGTAAATTTGCAACCAAAAATCACATCTAAAATTTCAAAGGAGTCGTATAGAGTCAAGGAAACATTATTTATGTCGAGATCTGGATGTTGAGGAGCCACTGTCCTCGACTTACAATCATAATTGGTTCTTTTTTAGGGTTCAACTTCATGTCCCATAATTTGCACCATCCACTAATTCTAGCGAGATTCATATTAAAGGATTTAGTAAGTAGATATACATTCAGGAGATGGAATAGAGGTAAAGTGGGTAGCATCATCTCCTTATTCAACGAGCTTGTTGCATATGGCATTAGGGAAAAATATTTTGAATAAATTACACTTTGATAATAAATTCATATATATATATATATATATATATATATATATATATATATATATATATATATATATATATATATATATATATATATATATTATTCACAATGTACATATCTCATAATCATCATCATCTACCCATATTGATCCGTATACTTATATATACACACACACATATTTTGTATATATTCGTATTCTGTTAGGAGATATTGAGCAAAATCGAAGAAAAGTGCCCCAAGACGTCGCCAATGGTGTCTAATGTAATTGTAATATTCGTGGACTGCATGACAATATGAGAGACCTGCATCTGAGGTGCTTATCCCATGTTTTAAGAAAATAATTCTAAAACGGATGCCGTTCTAGGGGATTGGAAATTGTGGTCTTTTCAGTATATAGGAATGAGCACCCCTACTTCTCATAAGTCCTGCTGAGTGTGGATGTCAAGAGATTCATGTCATAAAAGTTTTGTGCCGGGCATAACAACTTATATTTGTGTTTGATCTATCGGAATCCAGACATGGATGATTCTGTTTGATTGTGTTCTTAGCATTATGGCCCAAGATACAAAAAGATAATTGAAAGGTCTCTTTTGTTGGTGATTTCAATGCTTAACCATAGGGACTATTTGAATTTTGTTTCGCCCATTGGTTGATGAACTTTGGACTTTGCCTCTGAATCAGGCTATGAACAAATCATAAGCAAAGTTACACACAGGTCTGGTAACTGTTTTTGACCTAGAATATACTGACTCGTATGATGTTATAACAAGTAGGGTTGGTTTTTCAGTTGGGGACGTTTTTGCCTTGGTTTTGTTAGTAATTATGATTGTAAATTGTCCTTGTTGTGTCATAATCATATGAGATAGATTTGAAATTTCAAGCAGACTGGAATGACATTTTCATTGATCTTTTGCATTTGAATTGACCACGGTTTGAAAGACATACCCTAGTTCACTGATGATTGTAGACGCACTTCTTTTTAGAAACAGAACGTACATTATCCTTTGGAAGGGTGACATCAGATTTGACTTGGAATAACTATACTCAGGTAAGAGCTGTTACTCAGAGAGTTTATGCTTCAACTGAAAAGGAATGCATTTTGACCGAAAAAGAGACTTTCTGGTATAATCCAGGAACATATGTGGTGGGCTATTCTAAATCTGCACTCTTTTAGGTAAATGTAACAGTTCTTGCTTTACTTAAACCACATGGCGCTGTCACTTCCTGACCAAAGGAAAAAGGCAATTCTTTTAGCTGATGTATTTAACAGTAAGCAGAATAGTCAAAAACTTTATATTCTTCATTCCTGTTTTCCTGAGGCTACGCTAACTAATTTACCTTTTCGGTCCCGTGAAATTAAAACTCTCTAGATGGACCTTCATGCTTATGGAGGTGTAGACCCAAATGGTATTTTTCCTTTGATTTTCCTATAAAGATCGCTGATTTCATAGCTCCTAGGTTGTCTGTTATTTTCCTTATGTTAGCAAATAGAGGTTCTTTTTACACTTTCTGGAGAATTAGTAATGTTACTACATTAGGTATGTGTTTGTGATACTTAAGCCCTGCAGATTACCGCCCAGTTTCCGTAACTCCCATGTTATCTCAAGTTTTTGAACGTCTCTATAGGCAAAACTTCTAAATAGGTATGCTGAAAGTAATACTGTGTTCTCTCTTATTATTATTATTAGTTGTATTACTAGCCAAGCTACAACCCTAGTTGGAAAAGCAAGATGCTATAAGCCCAAGGGCTCCAATAGGGAAAAATAGCTCAGTGAGGAAAGGAAACAAGGAAATATATAGTTTACAATGTGATTTTTGCAAAGGTTTTGGAGCATAAAATGCCCTTCTTAATTACCGATCTTGTGCAAATTCCTTAATTGTGGTCAGAAAGTTCATAAATTTTTCCTTGATTTTAGTGCTGCATTTGACCGAGTTAATAATTGTTTTCAAACTCAAACATTTGGGAGTAGGTCCGTCTTTTCTTAGCATTATTATTGATTTTTTCAAGTAATAGATTGCAAATAGGTATTGATGGGCACCATAGTGTATAGAAATGTGATATCTGGTGTCACTCGGGGCAGTGTTCTTGGTTCATCACTTTTCATTTCATACTATATACACATGACATGTGGTTTGATCTAGAAAAAAAAAGCTTGTTGCATATGCAGATGATGCTATTCTCTTTGCATTATTTCAATCTCCTGAATGTAGACCTGGGATTGCTGAATCCTTTAGCAGAGATCTAGCTAAAATTAGTGCATGGTGTAAATTATGGGGCATGAAGTTGAACCTTAACAAAACTCGGTGTGATTGCAAGTAGGTCGAGTACAGTGACTCCTCAACATCCAGATATTTGCACTGATAATGTTTCTTGTGTGATTCCTGATTGAAAAATTTACCTTTGAGAAACTCA
>NC_090762.1:19760655-19768155 GCF_036898095.1 Palaemon carinicauda | reverse complement strand
TTCACCTAAAGGGCGTTTCAATGCCATGCGAAACAACAAGTCATAATTAATAACTGGGAAGTAACCGAGTGGAATAAATAATTCAGATTATATTTCCTTTAAGTGAAGGATAAGTGAAAATTCTGGATTTATATTTCGGATCGTATCATTCATTTCCTGATTTTTGGATACATATAATTTCATTTCATACCATCTTCGTCTTGGATGCGTGTTTAGGTATTTTCATGATCTTTTAATACTTCATTAATAATTCAATATCTTACAGATTTCATTTTTATACACGCCGAACTAGTATTAACAGTTCAACGTTTAGCTTTATTAAAGATAATCATGGTAGTTATCGATATAACTTGCATTTCGGTTCCTTGACCTACCAGCCTTAATAAAAAGTGGTTGATATACTTCGATGCCTCTCTAACAAACGTCTGTCATTCGCTGGTCACCCGATAATCCAACTCAGTTGGTTACCCCTTTCGCCCGAGGTGGACACGTTTTTACCGTTTGAGGTCAGTATTTTCATATAGGGGGTTCCCCATTACGGTCAGAAAAGATACAATCATGACTTGAATTGCTTTGTTTGTGTTCCACATTCACGATTCGTATCTGTTCCTGATACTGTTATGGATATCCATATATTTGTCTTTGGGAGAAAGAATGCAAACCCGCAATGCACTTTCGTTAGTAAAACTATACATTTACACATGCTGATGATAGCTCCCACGATGTTTCCATAATATACTTGTCTTAGTAAAGTACTTATTGAAAAAGTAAACAGACATGACGTCGAACGAGGCCAGTTTTCCACGCCGTGCGAGAAGGAAGAAGAAAGTGAAGGGGATACCACATAATATTATATTCTTGAGTGGCTCCGTCACGTCTTGGGGCGTCGGTAAGACATTCCGTATTGTTGGATGCCGTTCGATAACATCTGACCTGTCTGGGTATCGTGGTAGACAAGTGGATCCAGGGGCATTGTGGGAGGTGAGAACCCCGGTTACCGTAACAATAGCCTTGACCACACAGCCGAGTACTAAGTCATCCTCCTCCAGAGTCCGACCGGTGAGGTCCTACCGGTGGCCACAGTCCTACCCCACCACGGGTCGTGGCAGGACCCCCTCGGACTAGGCCAGATTCCGAACCAGGTGGGAGTGCTTCTTAGGGTCTTATGTATCAATTCCGCTCTTGATTCATTTTGAAAATAGGTCACGAGAGACGGAATTCCTTTTATGTTCCTTCTCTGGTAGGATTTAGGTCATTTCAAACAGAGCAAAAGATTTATTTGATTTTAAGACGTTTGAGGTGATTTAAAAGAAAAGAAAACTTTTAAAAAAGTTACCGTCAAGGAAAAAATTTAAATTTCAGAACTTTAAGTTATCTTAGAATAAGTAAGTTAGGATACTTGAGGATCGAGATTATTTCATTTTTATTATATAACTTTATAATTACTTAAATACCATCGTGAGTGTGTATATATTATATATTATATATATATATATATATATATATATATATATATATATATATATATATATATATATATATATTTATATGTATATATACATGTATGTACAGTATATATTTATGTATGAATGTATATATATACTGTACATATATACACACACTAAAATACATCATATAAATATATGCATACATAAATTAGATATATATATATGTATTGTATATTCAGTACACAAGTGCATAAATTTAAATGTGTATATATGTGTGTATATATATATATATATATATATATATATATATATATATATATATATATATATATATATACATATGTGTATATACATGTGTGTATTATGCGGTTAGTTATTTGTGAGTGTTGTATAAAAAATAATTCTGACCATCCTTTGCATTCGGGTCTTCTCACTCTGTACCATCCTGTACGTAGTTCTACAGTAGGTATGCAGTTATTTCTGACGGTTTGGCCTTCATCATAAGGCTTAATACTGCACAGCATTTTAGAAGTTTTATTTCAACTCTGGCTAGGGTGTGGAATGACCTTCCTAATCAGGTAGTTGAATCGGTGGAACTTCAGAAGTTCAAACTTGCAGTAAATGATTTAATGTTAAAGAGGTTGACATGAATCTGGCGTTTTATGTATGACTTGACTATTTTAACGTTGTTACTGATTTCAAGATATTTTAACTTGCTTATTCTTTACTTCCTTAACCTCACTGGGTTATTTTTCCAAGTTGGAGCCCTCGGCCATATAGCATCCTGCTTTTCCCACTAGGCTTGTAGCTTAGCTGGTAGTAGCAGTAATAATAATAATAATAATAATAATAATAATAATAATAATAATAATAATAATAATAATAATAATAATAATAATAATAATGGCTTCGTTACACTACTATGCTCTTATATTCTGTGCAATAACATCATCGGTACTGTATTTCAAGCCCATTACGACCTTATTTGTCACTTTCCTGTTAGCCTTAAGATACTATCACCAACCTTCCCATTACTGCTCTGAACAACGCAAAGCAGCTTGATTTCCTGGCATTTTAAGATGGTAAGCGTAAAGCTGAAATTTTACAATATAGAAATGGTGTAGCTTACAGTGTGTCATAAGTATCATACGGTTGACTGTAATATATGTTCTTTACGGCTACCTTTCAGGCATTACGCTATCTATTTTTTTCATTGAACTGTACAATAAATTTGGAATTAATTTATGTCAGTTTTTACCTCCCCCTTGAAAACCAGGGTACTTATAAACTAAAATGACAGAAACTTAGGAGGGGGGGAATTGAGTTTGCTTACTTATATACGTGAATTAAGAAGTGTGTTTGCTTATTGTTAGGATAAATGTAGAATGCAAATGTCGTGGGTTATGGTTGTCACATACAGAAAAAAAGCTGATATGCACCGATTATGTTAGGATTAACTTATATTGAAAATCCACTCGACATCAAATCTTTGTGTTACGAATGCACTTTAACTCGTTTTGATAATGATAATAATAATAATAATAATAATAATAATAATAATAATTATTATTATTATTATTATTATTATTATTATTATTATTATTATGTAAAACCAATGAAACACGAAACTCAAAGCGCCTGTCTAGAATGAGCTAAAACGATTTTTTTTTCTCTTTTAGCCTAATCTAAGGAAGGAACTAATCGGATCGCCTCTTTAGATCGTACATCTTGATATAAGATCGATATAACAAGAAATAATAAATGCCTTTAATGCAAACTAGAGGCGCATAGACTTTAGACATTAAAGAACTTGTTCGTTTATTAGTCAAAGACTTCAATTTTTTTATATTTCATAAAGACACAGCTCTGGATTATCCCTATAAATCAGTAAACACAGCCGGCGGCTATTAATTTTGCAATAAAGGCAAAATTATTCGTCAGTTACATATCTGGAAAAAATATTCCTCAATATCTACTGAAGCATAACACAAGCGGCTGACGAGATTAGGATCGTTTTCGTCCCGAAGTATTAAGGCGGTGGAAGGTGGACCTCTTCCTCCAGCCCTCTCCGCCACCCGCCCCCTTTCCTCCGGGATGGAGCGGTTATCAAATCCTTCCATCTTGATATACAAAAGCTCACCTGAAGACCACCGGCATTATGCACAACAAAGGAAAGTCAAAAGCTCTTCCTCCTTTCATTCCATCTTATCCTGGACGGACATTTATGCTGGAGCTCTGAAGAGGGCGACACCCTCCTGGCCAAGGGTCGGCGTGCCTGTCTGTCTGTCTGATGGCCTGTACACTGTCTGACCCCCCCCCTCCCTCTCTCTCTCTCTCTCTCTCTCTCTCTCTCTCTCTCTCTCTCTCTCAAAACTTCATTAGAAATACCGACTGTACTTCAGTTGTACACATCAATTGTAAGACCCCATCTAGAATACGGAGTCCAATTCTGGGCTCCAAGTATTCAGAAGGATATTGATAACTGGAACCAGTATAAGCTAGGGCCACCAAACTAGTTCCAACAATAAGGGAATTTTGATAAAGACGGAGGATGTCACGTCTGAATTTATTTGATCTATAAACTCGACTACTAAGGGGACAGTTGATAGAAGCATTCAAAATTCTTGAAGGAATTACAAATGTAGATTACAATAATCTATTCACGCTTAGCACAAATCACTCCTGAGGTAGCAGATACAAACTGGAATTGAAAAGATACAACACCACTCACAGAGATACAACACCACTCAATGTGGTAATCTCTTGACATACAAAATAGCTAAAGCATGGAACAGACTTCCAGCGGATGTAGTAAACAGTAATACGGTAAACAAGTTCAAGAATAAGTTAGACAAGATCATAAAAACTCTAAACGTTTAAACCAAATTGTTCTACACAAGAGCAAAATGGAGTCTCCCCGGATGGACTAAAAAATCTTTTTTGAGACATCCAAAATCAGAAGTTAGGATACATGTTTAGAAAAGGACTCTCTCTCTCTCTCTCTCTCTCTCTCTCTCTCTCTCTCTCTCTCTCTCTCTCTCTGCGCGTGGTGGTTAACAGGTGTATTTTGATGATAAGATTTTCGCTATTCTTTAGAATCCGTATCATCAACCTAGCCCCCTCTCTCTTCATCCCGTCATTTCCATTAACAATCGGTTCATTCTCTTCCGCATCATTGCATTCTGTCTTTTTTCCTTTTACTCTTTTATCTGCAACTTCGTGAATCTCACCCCGCTTTCCGTCTACGATCCATCTTATCGTATTTGCTGTCTCCTGTAGGCCCTTTTTCAATTGACCCCATTTCCTCCTCTTCAGACAATCCTTATATCTTGAAATATCCTTCACATGCCATTTGTTCTTTTATACCTCTTCCCTGGTTTCTCTACAGTAGAGTTAATCTTTTTCTTTTTTTCATTTCCACTACGTTAGCCTTTTCATGTATCGGGGCATTTTGCAGGAATTACTTTTGTTCAGTTTGATATTCTCTTCTGTCAGAATCCACTTTATAAAGCGAAATGCTAAATATGGTCTTAATAGTTCTTGGAAGATGTAAGAGGGTCATTGATATCAGAAATTCAGCTTATGAAAAACCATTTAGGGAATTAGGAGAATGTGGGTTGGTGGGTTTCAAGTAGTTCTAAATGTAAAGAAAAAACCTGGGCTATCATGAAATACATTAGGCGAGTATAAATTTAGGCGCACTTAAGAAAGATATTTTGAGTATTAATCATTACGGTGCTTAGAAAATATTTCGTATCTTTTCACATTCGTAAAGATAAAAGACATCTTAATATGTTTCCAACCAAAATCCTAAAACTGAAATGTTTCATTCTAAGTTACTCGGCTCACTATAGATGGCAGATTCGTCATTTAGTGACATACTGGGTGTTATAATATTCGTTTTTCAACTTGGCAAACTGCTCTAGTTGCAACCATGTAAAGTAAACAAATTAAAACAGGAAACCACTTTTGCAAGTTATTCTAAATCATAGCTGGAAATATTTGAAGTCTGTAATTTTAGGAATCAATTGATTTTATTAATATTCGTACGAATGATAGTATCTCTTTAAAGGTCACTCATGAATGGCGGAGGTAAGGACAGTGACAATGCCTTAGCAGGGTATATGATCAGCACCCAAGCCCCCTCCCATCAAAGTAGGACCAGGAAGGGCCAGGCAATGGTTGCTGATGACTCAGCAGGTAGACGTATGATGTCCCCCCCAACCCCCCTTTCCTAGTCCACAAGGATAGTGAGGTTTCAGATACTAAAAGAAACTATCGAGAACGTGAGTGGGTCTCGAATCCCGTCTAGCAGATCGCTAGACAGAAACATTTCCAATAGGTAGGGACATTTCGAATAGGCAGGCTACCAAAATCCTTTGAAGGACGTTATTTTAGGTAAGATTGTTTGTTGAGTTGACTTTTCTAGGAAGAATAAATTAGAAATTAGTATATGAAGTTGAGATAATATTTTCTTAAATAAATATTAAATAAAACCTCTTTATCAAACCATATAACACCTTTTCCCACACTTGGCAAACGTGTCCTGAAAACAGAAGGGAAAAAAGTGCCCCGCTTAATAGAACAGGTTGTATTTATCCTAATAGTCATAAAAATTTTCAAAAATAAAGGTTTATTCCCACGGTAATGGTAGACCAGCCCCTCAAGCTATGGAAAAAATAGGAAAAGATAAAAAATAAGAAAAAAAAGAAGACTGGCGACATAAAAGGTCATTCTTTAAATGGACACCTATAAAAGAGCATCCACTTACTCTATGCTATTCTTTAATGTTTGTGATATCAGCATTAAAAGCCTAAAGATTCTTTGTTGCCGATTTAATGATAAGTAAGTTAGATTTTAACTTTTAAAGGGCATTTGTGTGCATAGTAATACATTATTTTTGCAATGCCTTGAAATATATATATATATATATATATACATATATATATATATATATATATATATATATATATATATATATATATATACATATGTATATATTTACATATATATGTATATACTGTACAGGTATATGTATATATACATATAAATATATATGTGTATAAATGTATACATATATATATATATATATATATATATATATATATATATATATATATATATATATACACATATATATATATAAACATACATCACTCACTCACTCCACTGGCTGCGGGCCTCCATGGCTCTTTGCCGCCGCTACAAGAAGCTTCCAACGACCACGGTCCTGCGCAAAATCCCACCAATCCCCCGGATCATCCACTCCAAGCTTTGTCATGTCTCTTTTTATATTATCAGACCATCTCATACGGGGTCTTCCTGGAGGTCGTCTGCCCTCTGGTTGTCCTCTAGTAATCTGGCTTATCAGTCTATCCTCATCGGTCCTGGCCACATGTCCTGCCCACCTCAGTCTCTGTGCCATAATTGTGCTTGTTATCAGGGGTACTTCTGTCATTTCTCTCAGTTCATTGTTATGCCTTCTTCTCCATTGCCCCATCTCCACATCAAAGACCGGTCCACATATCCTTCTCAAGATTCCGTTTTCAAACACTTCCAACCTTCGTTCCAGATCCCTTGTCAGCCTCCAGGTTTCACAGCCATACGTTAACACGGGTCTAATAATAGTTGTATAGGTGTTCACCTTTGTTCTCCTTGATAAGATATTGCTGTTGAGAACTTTGGCTAAAGCCCAACCACATCTGGCTGCCGCTGCTATTCTTAATTTGACCTCTTCCTCTACTCTATTTTCAACTGTAACTGTTGAGCCAAGGTATTTGAAACTCTCAACAGCTTCCAACTCCATGTTTCCACACCTGATGTTACCCAGTATCCTCTCTTGCCTTGAAACTTTCAAGATTTTGGTTTTAGACTCATTTATTTCCAGGCCAACTCGATTTGCAACTTCTCTAAAAATTCTTATTTTTCTATCAATTTCTTGGATACTTTCACCACAAAAGTTAATATCATCAGCATAAGCTAATCTATCACACATAGTACCCCCAAGGTGTACTCCATTACCCTGTGGTGTTTGTCTCTTGACCCATTCCAG
>NC_090762.1:19720655-19755655 GCF_036898095.1 Palaemon carinicauda | reverse complement strand
TAAACAGAAGTCTGACGAGATCTTTTGTGGATTCTTCGCCTTGACAAAGGACACCCACTTCCTCCATGATGACTCATATTGTCTTCTGGTAGATTTGGACTTATATTCCTCTAAAAAGTCTATATTCCTCTAAAAAGTCTATACTGTCTCTTGATATCCCGAATCTTTTTCTCACCGCTAGGGAGAGAAAATCATGAGATGCAGGTTCCAGGTTTTCTGTATTGAAGCGAAGACAATGGACTTCTGAACTCGCTGAGTCAAAACTGGATCCGGTAGCGGCACAAACTTCAGTCGTAGTTCGAATGCCAGAGGGAAGCAAATGCTGTTCGGCCACTTGTGAGCCACTATTGCCGCTTTCCCCTTGAAAATTCTCAGTTTGTCGAGGACCTTCAATAGAAGGTTATGCGGAGGGAACAGGTAAATCCTGGACCATCTGTTCCAGTCGAGGGACATAGCGTCCACTGCTTCCGCTAGAGGATCATCGTACGGGGACACATATTAACTTCTTGTTGTCGTTCGTCGCAAAGAGGTCTATCTGCAGTTCCGAGACTTGACTCGAAACGAAAGAGAACGATCCTGCATCTAGGGGCCATTCTGACTCTATTGGTGTGAACCTGGATAGAGCATCCGCCGTCACATTGCGGAGCCCTTGAAGGTGAACTGCTGACAAGTGCCATCTCTTCTTTTCCGCTAGCCGGAAGATGGCCAACATCACTTGGTTGATTTGAGGTGACCTTGACCCTTGTCGATTCAGGCATCTCACTATCACCTCGCTGTCTAGAACCAATCTTATGTGGATCGAGTGGCTAGGAGATACTTTCGTCAGTGTAAGAAGTACTGCCATGGCTTCCAGAAAGTTTATAAGAAACTTCTTAAACAGGTTGGACCAAGCTCCTTGGGCTTTCTTTCGGTGAGAATGACCTCCCCATCCTTCCTTTGAAGCGTCTGTGTGAATAGCAATTTAGGGGGGAGGTGGCTGAAGAAGTACAGATTTCTTCAGTTGCTTGGCTTTGGACCACGGCTTGAGAAGCGTTCACAGATGAGTCGATAGTGGTCTTATCAGATCTCTTCGCGCGTTTGATGCATATTTCCTCCATACTCCGGTTGCATCCTTTAGCTGTGCTCTTAGCACAGGATCTGTTACTGAGGCAAACTGTAGAGAGCCCAGCACTCTCTCCTGTTTGCATCTTGATATCCGTTTGGATTCTAGTAGTCTTTTGACAGATCCTGCTATTTCTTTCCTCTACTTCACAGGAATGGAAAGCTGGTATGACTGTAAGTTCGAGTGGATTCCCAACCACTGAAACTTTTGAGATGAAGAAAGTCGAGACTTTTTTTATGTTGATCTTGGATCCTAGATGTTCCAGGAACTGGATCACCTTTTTTGGAGGCTTGCATGCATTCTGTCCTGGATGCTGCCCACACCAGCCAGTCGTCCAAGTAGGCCACTACTTGGATTCCCTTTAGGCGTAATTGCTGGACAGCTGCGTTCGCAAGCTTCGTGAAAATCCTTGGGGCTATGTTTAGCCCGAATGGCATGGCTCTGAGGGCATAAGTCTTCGTTGTAGCTTGAACCCTAGGTAGGAGGAGAGGTGACGACTGATTGGAACGTGCCAATGAGCGTCTGACAAGTATATAGAGACGGTGTATGCCTGTTTGGGCAGTAGGGTCCTTATGTGTTGAAGTGTCAGCATCCTGAACTTGTAGCTCACTATGAACTTGTTGAGTGGGGACAAGTCCAGAATGACTCTGAGTTTTTCTGAGTCCATCTTTGGAACACAAAAATGCCTTCCTTGGAACTTGATGGACTTTACCCTTCGGATTACTCTTTTCTCCAAGAGTTCTCGAACATATTCTTCCAGAACGGGGGTAGAGCGTTGGAAGGTCCAACGATCCCGAAATAGATGAAGTTTCCCTCCTACCGGAAGCGTCTCACTTCTGCTGTTGTGGACCTGAGGCCTTGCCTCCTTGAATGTGTCCTCCCCTGAATCCCCTTTTTCTTAAAGGGCATCTAGAGGAACCTCTGGCAGTTCCTCTAGCTCTTGGGCGAAAGGTCGTTGTCTGCCTTTCGAACGCTGGGTTAAACGCAGGCAACTGAGTCGTCACCGCTTGAGGTACCAACTGGTACGTGGTTGTAGGTTGTGCTACCATCTGAGGTACCACGGTTGCCAGAAGTTGTTGCTGCTGCTGTCTATAAGGCTTGGCTGGCCGAGAGGATAGCCTAGGCTTCTTTGTCTTCCTTTTAGGTTGAGGACCCTCATCCGGGGAAGACTTTCTCTTAAGAGTTAGGCCCCACTTCTGGAGAAGGTTTCTATTCTCCGTGGCGGCCTTATCCACTACCTCTTTGACCACTTCATTAGGGAAGAGGTCCTTACCCCATATACAAGAGGAAATCAGTTTCCTAGGTTCGTGCCTCACTGCAGCCAAGGTGAACATGAACTCTCTACAAGCTCTCCTAGCTTTGATAAAACTGTAGAGATCCTTTATCACTGTGGCCAGATGGGTTTTGGCCACTACCATGAACATGTCTTGGATCTTGGGGTCGCTTGCCATCGTTTCCATAGTCGTCTGTAAGGACATTGATGCAGCAAGTCTCTCTTTTGTCTCTTGCTCCCTGCACAAGAGAAAATCTGACAGCCTTGGAAGGTCCTCACTGAACTGACGTCCGTTAATATCAGCCTCCAACTTCCTGACTGAGAGGGTAAGGTGAACGTCCTTACAGTTTTTCTGGTCCATGGGTAAGGTCAGGGACAACGGCTTGCACTCCTCCAAGGAGGGACATGGTTTCCCTGCCTAAACCGCCTTCAAGGCAGCCTTATATCCCTTCTCCATAAAGGGAAAGGCTCTGGTAGGAGAAGCAACAAAGGAAGGATGCTTCTTACTCACCGCTGGTATCTTTGAGTTTGTGAAGCCCCTCTCTTTCATTGAGCTTGTCAGTAAGGCCTGTACCTTACTATGGTCAAAGACTATGACCTCTTACGGCTCCGTCTCTTCCTTTGAGGCTGGCTCCTTCCTAAGACGGACATAGCAGTCCGGGTAAGACTCCTTGTTGGGCCAGAATTCCACTTCTTCAAAGGGAATTGAACCCAACTTCTCCGATATGACAATCTTCCCACTTGTCATAGGCATGTGCTCGGCATACCTCCAAGGATTGGCATCCGAGCACAAAGGAAGATCCTTCACGTTGAGCTTCTTCTGGGGCACATGATGCTGCAAGTCCACGCATCTCCAACTTCATTGCAGCTTCCTTTTCATCATTCTTCTTCTGCATCTGTTGAATCATTTCAACGATGGAAGAAACAGTCCTTCCCAGTTCATCTAGGATAGCAGACGATGTTGAGGGAACAGGTTCAGGGGCCGGAACCGATGTAACCGACACCTCGTCGATTTCTTCCTCCTCAGTATCAGGAGCCTGGGTCAGCTCCTCTTCTTGGCCTTCTGCCAGAAGGTCCTTTTCGGTGTACTCGGACACTTTAGACATCCTATCGTCCAGTTGGATGTCTTGTAGGGCGTCTGAGACTTCAGAATCTACCGGAATCTGAACTGTCGGGATCTCCGCATGAGGCTGAGGAATCACTGCATCCGCCAATGCCTTAGAAAAAAGGTAAGCCCTCATCTTCTCACTTGGAAGATAGGGGCCTGAAGTATTCTTCTGAAAATCCCTCACCCAGGTTCGTAACTTTTCCCTAGCTGCATCCCTTGACTCCGCCGGCTTAGGGGTGTCTAATTCCTCGGTAATCAGGTTAGAACAGATAAATCATACCTGAAGGTCCCAATACCGGAGATCACCTTTGGAGACTGCGCATGCTGCGTGCCTCCATGCTGGCAGGGACCCTACCGACTCAGCTATCAAGAGAGACTAAAAGTTTATGACAAGTCCCCCCCCCTCTCTTGATAGCTGAGTCGGTAGGGTCCCTGCCAGCATGGTTTCTAGCCGTACAGGTGGTGGTTCGAATCACCACCCGGCCAGAAGCTGTTACCATAAAATGAATTCCAAGTGGATATGTATTCCCAAGATAGAATTCGGTATTAAATGCAATTCGTGGGTGATATTTACATTAATTAAAATCACGTGTGCTTGTGATATATGTTCATTAAAATAACCACGTGTTGCAAACTCACGATTCAGCTATCATGGTGGAGATGGGTCTATTTCAAGTCTATGAACAGAATCCTGAATTCGACAGGAATATGTAGGGGGACTTGTCATAAACTTTTAGTCTCTCTTGATAGCTGAGTCGGTAGGGTCCCTGCCAGCATGGTTTCTAGCCGTACAGGTGGTGGTTCGAATCACCGCCCGGCCAGAAGCTGTTACCATAAAATGAATTCCAAGTGGATATGTATTCCCAAGATAGAATTCGGTATTAAATGCAATTCGTGGGTGATATTTACATATGTATACATATATATGTATATATATGTATACATCAGGACGACATGGCCTGAACCCCAAAATACATATATATATATATATATATATATATATATATATATATATATATATATATATATATATATATATATATATATATATACTTTATATATATTTTGTTTATTACTATACGATTTATTACTGAATGGCCTCTAAACTAGCAAATCTAAATCAAGAAAATAAAAGGAAGGTTAGTTTTTCTACTATCAGTTCTAATAAAATTCTGACTTTCATGTTTACACCTATCTTCATTAAAACTAAAATGTTTTTCACGCGTTTTGTTTTCTTTTTGCGGGTCGCAGTGACAAGTTGGCACTAACCACCTGTACCCATTTCTTTTCCTAATTCATTCTGAATGTGTTGTTACTAGGACTTTTATTAAGAAGACATAATAAAAGGAGGTTGTATTGGTTTTATGGTGCAAGATGCAATTTTATTGGTCATTTCATTCATTCACTCGCTCAATCTTTACGAAATAAGATTCTCATATATATATATATATATATATATATATATATATATATATATATATATATATATATGCATACGTATATAGAAATATACTTTCTATGTATATATATGTGTATAAATATTGTATATATAAATACAATACACTCACACCAATAATACGTTTGTTATAGCACTGGTCGAACAACCAGCAAAGTTATGCGATATTGAGTTTAGCCATTGCTTGCAAAGATGGCCACCAAGAATGGCCAAATTCTTTTTGCGCTAATTCTGAAGCATAATGAGGCATGCTTTGGGGCTAGCAACCTCGTTCCGTCAATATTTATTCCATCAATATTTACTGACGTGCTGGATGAAAACACCCCCTGGCACATCCTTTTTAGAAGGGATGGCCCCATCTAAAGGGAAAAGGCACGCATATTCTTTTGGTTTTCGTAACTCGTGTTAAATTTTTCTTTCTTAAATAGAGTTGAAAATCCACTATCCAGTTAATCAATTTTTTCGATGTTTGTGCAGAACTAATGGCAAAGGAGGAAAGTGGCGACCAATAGGAATTCAAGGTTAGCAAGTAAGAATTCGGATGTTGGCAAGTAATTCGAATCAGAAGTGTTAACACATGAAACGTAGAGGTATTGGTTAATAGTAAATGTTGAAAATCAAAAGATTTCAGGTTGGAATGTCAGATGTGCTTGTGATCATTGGACCTTTTGGAAGGTGAATGATTCCTCTAACTGGTGATTTGATTTAAGCTTCGGTCACACCCAATTATTTCCTGGGAATTCAAACAATTTCTATGTTTGGACTGAAGAGAAAATCATGGAATTTGCATGGTTTGAAAAAAAAGGGTATTGTAGACCTGCGGCAGTAGTTGGGATTCGGTGGGATTGGCATGCATACTGAACGGGGACATAGTTTTTTCCATGAGTTTAGGAAACGTCTGGCGTTCATACATGTTGTACTGAGTGAATAAGAATTGTGTCATACAATCTTATACATTCGGCAAACTGAAATATGCTGTTCGAGTCTTAAGAGACGTATAGCAAAAGCATGTAAAAATCATGGTAGACTTACGTAAATTTCATCATTATAGTCTCATTCACCTTGCATTTACTTTATTAACGGTTTTCTTCTCCTGGTCACCTGCAAACATGTATGTATGCCACAATGACAACTGCAATTACCTTGCATCAAGAGTATGGAACACCTGCATTTTTGACTTTCATAGGATTTGTTGCTTATGATCAATAATCATCCCACGATGTTATGAGCACTTTGGATCTCCAAACATTGCTAGGACCACTTGCGTCCCCACACATAATACCGCCTCTTCTCTTTTGGGTGTAGAGAAGGTGCATTGCCAGTTGTAAAAGTAGAATCTGCTGCTCATGATCAACAGTCACCCTTCAGCATTACAGGCACTATGAGGGCCCCAAAACAGGAAAGGAGCACTTGTAACTCCTGCATGTAACATGACTTTTTGGCAGTAGACCAAATGAAGAGTGGTGTGCGGCAAGTTGTGACTTAGGATTAAGGATATTATCTGGGGGTAAAGCGATTCTTATAGGGACATTAGTATCAATTGATTGCTATCCAGTGGGCGAGAACTTTTCTCATTAGACAGTCTATGCATTCCATAAATACAGTATGATGAAGTGCTTTGGAAGTGGTAGGCAATATTGGATGACAAAAGTTCTTGTCAACCAATACGTTTCACTTTGACACTCCTGCCTGTATAGCAGTTTGTCCCTTTTATGTTTAGCTGGTCAAGGGGTTGTGTTGTTCTTTGGGAAAAGTTCATTGGTATAATGGATTAGTATTATATAATAGTTATCACCCTTAAGCTGACACCAGTATGGACATTGCTGTAGATTGTGTGTTTATAACTCTCTTTTCTTGTATTCACGTCATAGACATATGGTTTCAGTAGAAGGCAGCCATGATATCACTGTCACTGGTTGTTTGTCATCCTGATCTTCATACCATCATCGAGACTAACTATTCCCATGGCTCTCTCATCAACATAGCTAGAAGAGGAGTTATTCTTAAGATGTTTGGTGTCTTTCAGGTATCTTGTGAGTAGCTGCCAACTAATTCAGTAGTATTTATTGTAAATGTAGGCACTGACGGTGGTCTAAATGTGACACAAAGATTACTCTCTGACGATGTTGAAAGCAGTAGTCCGAATTGTCATGGAATTTCCTAAATGTGATGTCAGCACATCAATAGCCAGGATTGTTGGCATGTCGCTGAAAATGTGAGAACTCCCTCATCAATGCTATCAGCTTGTTTATGAATCCTGACCCTTACATATTAGAAGGGTCCTCCCTGGTACAAATGCTAAGAAAAGCCTTCGGTGTCTTCAGAATGTTGATTGAAGGGGCTTGGGATATTATAATACACCTTTTTGAAAATTTACTTGGACATGTCGATAGACTCGTTTGTGAAGAGGTATTTCACATCCAGTGAGTATACGAAAGCCCGAGATATGTGATCGTGGACTGTCATCAGGGATCAGGCTGAACAACAGCGTGGATATGTTGACATCTGATAATAACAGCATTTTTAGTATCAAGCTGGATTGCCATTGGAAGAATCCTGAATAGATAGTTTGATGGCCAGAACGACAATCTTATCAATGTCATTGAAACCATGACCTTATTTTACAAAATTTTAATATCTGTGCTATATAAAGAAAACGGAAGAATTATTATACTGTAGAGATTATCACATTCTACAACAAAGTACAGTCTAAACACTACGGGGCTCGAAAGGGCCGACGCACACAGGCGCCCATGATAAAGTGACGTCTTCAGTCCACATAAATCCTTGCAAGTGGGATGGCAAGGACTCGCCTACCAGCGTGCCTCGGCTGATATTTTCAAGACTTTGTCATCAAAAAACATTGTAGCTCTGACGCTGGTTCATTCTTACCAGAGGAATTTTAGTTATTATTATTATTACTAGCCAAGCTAAAACCCTAGTTGGAAAAGCAAGATGCTATAAGCCCAAGGGCTCCATTAGGGAAAAATAGCCCAGTGAGGAAAGGAAATAAGGAAATAAATAAATGATGAGAATAAATTAACAATAAATCATTCTGAAAACAGAAACGTCAAAACAGATATGTCCTATATAAACTATTAACAACGTCAAAAACAGATATGTCATATATAAACTATAAAAAGACTCATGTCATCCTGGTCAACATAAAAACATTTGCTCCAACTTTGAACTTTTGAAGTTCTACTGATTCAACTACCCGATTAGGAAGATCATTCCACAACTTGGAATAAAACTTCTAGAATACTGTGTAGTATTGAGCCTCATGATGGAGAAGGCCTGGCTATTAGAATTAACTGTCTGCCTAGTATTACGAACATGATAGAATTGTCCAGGGAGATCTGAATGTAAAGGATGGTCAGAGTTATGAAAAATTATATGCAACATGCATAATGAACTAATTGAATGACGGTGCCAAAGATTAATATCTAGTTAGCGGAACCAAAGCCATTAACTGTGAGATTAACCGGGATCCTCCTTCTTGAAGCTTTTAGTCAGTTGATATTCTCGTTGAATACTTATTGTTATTATTATTATTATTATTATTATTATTATTATTATTATTATTATTATTATTATTATTATTAAGATAGCAATATTGAGTAATTGTGAGTATGTACATTCACGGTATATATAAAATAGGAAAAGTATAGCCAGATGAAAATGCGCCATCTTTTCATATGCCCATGTATATAGAATGGTCATAAGAAATATATACCAGAAACTTTACCCTTGCCTTCACAATTTAGGTCTTCAATTATTTCCTACATTTTAGCTTTAAAAAAATATTTCCCACCAATTTTTCTTTCAATTTATATAACATGACCTTCCGTGCTGCTAACGTTGTTTCATATGATATTCAAAATTTGTAAGTAACCTTAAAAAAGTTTTAGTGAAGTAGGCTTAAAGTATAAGTGAAAAAATAAAAGCGTGTTAGTTAGATGTCGGATTATGTGACATGTCAAAATGAAGAAACAAAACAAAAACACTGCTAATAATAATAATAATAATAATAATAATAATAATAATAATAATAATAATAATAATAATAATAATAATTTCAGCAAAAGCCATATACAGAATCACAATAGGGGTACAGTGATCTTACATTTTTGACATCAGTAAAAAAAAGATGAGATATGCAATAATATCAGTGATATATTACAAACATCAATATTGATAAGACTTTGGTCCCCCCCCCCAAAAAAAAAAAAGGGGGGGGGGTTGTGAGATGGAACCGACTGAATTTTACTGAATTTTATCTTGAAAAAATATTAATGGAAATGGAGAGACTACAGTCTATTTAAAATTAGTATTATATATATGAATATGTATATCCCACCTAAAAAGTTAAATTTTCTGAAATGAAGGGCAGTATAACCAGTCATATTTTTTAATGGAATGTAATAGACTTTAGCCCTTTAAAAATAAACAAAATAATTGAAATAAAGAAATTTGTTAGAGGGTAAAAAATAAATAGCAGTCTCTTTAGCCGGTCTAAACGGGAAGTTGTTATTAAGAAAACTGGAAAAGAATGTAGTTCTGTCTATACATATGGGCGCTTCCCCTCTCTCCGGTTATGGGCTGGACAGAGGTGAAGTGAGGGCTCACGATAGGGCGGGAAAGAACTGGGCAAGGGCTGAATTAGGGCATGCCAGGGTCAAATTTATATCACAGACGCCCCTATGGTTTCATCCACCCACTATTTTTTTTTGTTTTTTTTTTTTTTTTTCGAAAAATCTTAAATTCCTCTCGAAAGGTGTCTTGGGTAGTTAAGAGGAGGTGTGTGTTTAATATTTCATAATCATCTAAAACTAAAACAAATCATTTTAATTAATATGCAGCAATGAAGTTTTTTTTTTATTTTTTTTTTTTTTTAACAAAGCAAATATGGATTTTTTTTCATTTCATTCATCAAAATGAAGGGTGCGTTTCATTCAGAGAAATAAAATAATTGCGAATTTCAAGTTCATATTTAAGACCAACTTTGTACTTATTTACTGTGCTTGGTAATTATCTAACAAGTGAGGATGTTTTTAGTTAGAAGAGGGATTAATCTAAACAATAAATTATCTTAAATAAACTGAATGGTGGAAGTAATTTAGAACTGTAAGGAATTAAGATTAAGAACGCATACTAAAGGTCAAAAGATTCATGAGTATTTTATAGTGTTTCTCTGTGTCTCGATATTTATAAAACTGCCTTACAATTTTCACTTGGGTAACTAGCAGAGAGATTAGGCATAGATTTTGAAAAGACAGGAAAAAACTAATATTTATAAATTAACGTTTGTGTCTAAATAAAAGTGATCAGTGAATTAATTGGCAAATGAACAGAAACATTACTTGAGAACGAACAGAAAATTAATATTTTAAAGACAACGATGAAAGGTAGTAAAGTAAAAAACGAATACCAAGAAATGGAGCATTAATGGAAATAGCCACGTGAAGATAGTAAATAATATGGAATATATTGATAAATGATTAAAAAAAAAAAAAAAAAAAAAAAAAACGAACGGAATGAAGAGTACAAATACCGGAAATGCAGTACAATAATTTCATTAAATATTCATTTAATTAAAGACAGTTCAATCCTAGTCACATAGAATCAACGCCGATAATATATTAAATCCTAAAACTTAACGGTATTAAAAAAAGACTTTTGTTTTCATAAAACCTTCGGGGAGAAAGGGTACAATGAGATTCCATATTTGAAGCCCAATAAAATCTCTAATATAAAACTTTGTGTCCGAGAGTCGTTTTCTAACTTATGAATTTAAAAGGACATAAAATGAAGAAGTTGCGAAGACTCCCTCGACTCTTCCTCCAAATGTCTCTCGAATGACGATGTTCATATGATTAAGAGAAAAGGAGGAATCATATTTAATTTTTGGTGTTTGTTCGTGTGGTGGCAGGCGTTCTTTTGTAGCATTTGATATGACAATAACCGTTCGTTTTGCGTTAAATATACCAAAAGAATTGCTTGCATTTTTATCCTTTACTGTTCCCTGTTATAACTGATTCCTTCTAAAATTCTAATGTGAGGAAATATACCATGGTCTTTCACTGTCTTGGGGGTAGAGTTCTCTTGCTTGAGGGTACACTAGGGCACACTATTCGATCTTATTTCTGTTCCTCTTGATTTTTAAAGTTTTTATAGTTTACATATGAAAGATTTATTCTAATGCTGTTACTGTTCTTAAAATATTCTATTTTAACTGTTAGTTACTTTTCTTGTAGTTTCCGTATTTCCTTTCCTCACTGGGCTATTTTCCCTGTTGGAGCCCTCGGCCTTATAGCATTCTGCTTAAACATCTAGGGTTGTAGCTCAGCAAGTAATAATAATAATAATAATAATAATAATAATAATAATAATAATTGCAGAAATATTCTTTCAAGTGCGAAGTGATAACTGACTAAATCAGGATAAAAATTTAATGAATACGAATAACTGTTCTCGGTTAAATTTAATGAATTTCACTAAAATCCCTTCCCGTGAATACTTACATGATAATTAAATTTAATAACAGTAAAAGGTAAGAATATCCGTCATAAGTAATATCCAAGAAAAATCACCGAAATGATTGAACAAATTCATATAAAGTATGTAACAATAGAAAATGAAGAAAGAAATCTGAATACCTATAAAGGAAACCTAAAATCCAAAGAAAACTTAAGCCCAAAACCCAAAAGAATGTCAAATTGGATACATTCCGAGAGAATAAGAATTACTGAGAAAACAGTAAAAGAGAATCGTCGTTACACTGGAAAATGCCCCTCATCAATTTGGATTAAAAAAACGGGTACAAGGAACCTCTTAAAGGCACACCCTAACAAAACTCTATACCCCTTACAAGCACCTCAAGTGCTTTTTACTGCCAATAACCCCCTACCCCACACTGGCGTACCCCAAGGGCAAATCACATATATACCTTCTCGCTCGTACCAACCTCCTTTGCTCCTCCAATCTTGGCGTGCCTCGAAGGAATATACCCGAGGAACGGTTGAAAGGGAGATCAAAGAGTGGGGAGGGGGTGGGAGAGGGGGGGGGGAAGATGGAGAAAAGAAGAAGAGTAAGTGGTGACCTGTCACATACAAGTACTTGCCCATACCCATCAATTGGTAAGGATATACCCAAGTGTAACATCTCTTTGGGGGTGGCATTGCCTCCTCTTGTCAACCCCATTCCCGACTCCCAAACCAACCAACCAATAACAACCACGTCCGGCCTTAGTCTTAACAGTTTGTACAGTAAGTACTCTAGTTGTGGAAGTAGTAGCAAATTCATTACTTCCATCAACGGTTGGTGGAAGAGGAGGAGGAGGAAAAGGAAGAGAAAGGAGGCGAAGGAAAATGAAGAGAAATGAGGAGGAGGAAAATGAAGAGAAATGAGGAGGAAAGGGCAGAGAAAGGAGGAGGCTGAGCTGGGTTTTAGTACGATTATGACAGTTTTGTAACATTGAGAAATTACACGTTAAATAGTATATCTATGATGGTGCTGGATCTTGATATTTCGTCGTTATAGTTTAATGTGGTTGAATGCTATCTCTCTCTCTCTCTCTCTCTCTCTCTCTCTCTCTCTCTCTCTCTCTCTCTCTCTCTCTCTCTGACGCTCACATATACAGTATATACCGGTACATACTGAGTTTTTTACCACATTGGCCCTTTGGGGTAGAATGTCAAAATGCTTCAGTCCCTATTTTTTGTCTTTATACATACATTCTCATACAGCATGTATATATTATATATACAACAGCAAATGCAGCTGTTTGCAGTCCACTTTAGGACAAGGGTCTCGGATATTTCTGAGGTTTGGCCATTTCATCACCACGCTGGCCATTGCGAATTGGTGATGGTGGGAGACTTTAGCCTGATCGCTCAAGCAAACTAACCTGGTGTGGGTGATTCTGACTTATACAGCTTTGCTGATCATGGCGATATTCAAACCCCCTTCCCAGAGAGAGAGAGAGAGAGAGAGAGAGAGAGAGAGAGAGAGAGAGAGAGAGAGAGAGAGAGAGAGAATGCTGTACCCTTTTGAAAGCGACCGCCTCTTTTTGGCTCCACAAATCCGCGGAAGACGGAGAAGGCAGAGATGGTTGTCTTAGAATAAGTGTTATTTCTTCCGTGACATATGTCGTTCTGGATGGGAAAGGCTTCGCAAGAAAAAAAATAAGACGAAAATGGGGTGAAGAAAATAGGGAAAGAATCGAATAGTTGCGGGAACTGGATAAAACGAACGTGATGATAAAGTAAAGATAAGAAAGGGACCTATGATTCTGCTATTACCAAAAGAAAGGTCAATAAATGTCCACCAGAATATAATCAATTTCTTAAATTTTCATTTATATTGGAGAGAGAGGGAGGAATTACAGAATTATTTAACTATATATGACGGTTCAATAGAGAGAATTTCTACTTAAAGAAAACGGTTTTAAGGACTATGGTCTCTATTGACGTACTTTCGCATTGAAGCTGTGAGTCAGTAATAATGAATTATAATAGATTTTAAGAGTTATTAAAAGAAAATACCTAGCTAGCATTTTCCTAAAGATAGACTAATTGGAACTAGCAAAAAGAAAAAAAAAATCTTTAAAAAAAATCACTTGATTTCTCAGTCTTCATCGTAATCCTATGTAACTGATTTTAGAAAATCATCAAATTTCCGGAGAATCCGAGATCCTAGAAATATAATTTGTGATTCAAGGTTTTATTTTAGAAATTTGAGGTTTATGGCCTGACGCTGGGGCCGGGGAGGTCTTGCTTAATTTGTTGGACCAAAACTTGCAGTCTTTCAAATTCCTTATCCCTGATATGGATATTAATCTCTGAGTACAGGAATGTGATATCTGGTGTTCTTGGCCCATTACTTTTCATACTATATACACATGACATGTGGTTGGCTTAGAAAACAAGCTTATTGCATATGCAGATGATGCTACTCTGCATCAATACCATCTCCTAATTGTAGATCTGGGGTTGGTGAATCCCTTTACAGAGATCTAGCTAAAATTAGTGCATGGTGCAAATTATGGAGTATGAAGTTGTAAGTAGGTCAAGGGCAGTTGCTCCTGAACATCCGGATCTCATCATTGATAATGTTTCTTAAATTTGTAGGACTTTTAAAATTTTAGGTGTGATTCTCGACAGCAAATTTACTTTTGTGAAATGCATTAGGTCTGTGTCTTCTTCAATTGCACAAAACATTGGCTTATTGAGAAAGTCTTTCAAGATTTTTGGTTATCAATCTATTCTGAAGAAGTGTTTTAATTCTTTCATTCAACCTTGTTTCGAGCATTGTTCTCTTGGCTGGTCTTCAGCTGCTGACTCTCACCTTAATTTGTTGGACAGAAACTTACGATCTATTATATTTCTTTTGCTTGATCTAGATATTAATCTTTGGCACCGTCGTTCAATTAGTTCATTATGCATGTTGCATAAGATTGTTCATATTTCTGACCATCCTTTACACACTGATCTTCCTGGACAGTTCCATCCTGTTCGTAATATTATGCATGCAGTTAATTCTAATAGTCGGGCCTTCTCCATCATGAGGCTCAATACTACACAGTATTCTAGAAGTTTAATTCCAGCTGTGACCAAGTTGTGGAATGATCTTCCTAATTGGGTAGTTAATCAGTAGAACTTCAAAAGTTCTAACTTGCACCAAATTTTTATGTTGAACAGGCTGACATAAGTCTTTTTATAGTTTATATATGACAAATCTGTTTCGATGTTACTGTTTTTAAAGTAATTTATTGTTAATTTTTTCTCATCGTTTAATTATTTCCTTTCCTCACTGGGGTATTTTTCCCTGGTGGAGCCCTTGGGGTTATAGCATCCGTTCAGTTAGTTCTTTGTAAAAGTTGCATAATATTTTTCCTAATTCTAACCATCCTTTGGATACAGATCTTCCAGACTATACCATCGTGTTTGGTATACTGTTAATTATAACACTATTACATTACCTTCTACGTCTTAAGGTTCAATACTAGACAGTATTCTATAATGTTTATTCACCTTCTTAAATTTGTTTGTTGGTTTGTGAACAACTTTACACACAAACTACAGTACCGATTTTGACCAAACTTGATAGTCATGTTGGGTATTACCCAAGGATGAATCTGAAATTTTTTTTTTGATAAAGTACATTTAACTACATTGAAAATAATCGCAATGTTAAGTAAATGGAAAATATTTTATTGGTGTATTTTTTTGTTTGTGAACAAACACTTCTGAACCAGTTCCAGCGAAACTTGGTGGACATGTGGGGGGTTATGACCCAAGGAGAAATTCATTAGAATTTAAAGAAAATACAGAAAGTACAAGTACGCATTGAAGTTAAGAGCAAAATAAGACTGCTTGGCGTAGGGAAGGCATGCTCTCTACCGAGTGCCCCTCTAGTTTCAATCTGTAACCAGATTGTGGATTGATCATCCTAAAATGGCGGTTAAATTGGTCGAACTTCAGGAGTTTAAACTTGGTTGCAAATGCTTTTCTGTTGAATAGGCGGACGCAAGTCTCGTTTATGTAACTGTTATAGTTTTCCGTTGATCTATTTTAATGTTATTGCTGATATTAATATATTTTATACATATTTTTCATTATTTCTCATGGATAGTTATTCGATACTTCTCTATTTCCCTTCTGCACTGGACTGGTTTTCCCATTGGAGCACTTGGGCTTGCATCATCCTTTTTTAAACTAGTGTTGTAGCTTGACTAATAATAATAATATACTCTAATAGTAAAATCAAAAGGAAGTTTTACTGAAAGATTTTACAACGAAGCAGGAACGGAAGTAAAGTTAGAAGGCTGCAAAGACCCCTTCTTAACCAATTGTTAAATCGGAGTAAGACAAAATTAGCCAAATTAGCGTTCGTCTGTATAAAAATTACTAATCAGGTCTCTCTCTCTCTCTCTCTCTCTCTCTCTCTCTCTCTCTCTCTCTCTCTCTCTCTCTCTCCTGTAACGATGTCGACTTACAGCATTCGATCTCCTGGTCAGGCTAAGATAGGTGCAGTTGCATACGGGGATTCCTGGCACAACTCGCTCTGAGGAGATGCACCCGGCCACACACTTACTGCGTGGCGAGTAGTAGTCAACCAGATGATGTAGGAAGAGATGGCAGATATAGTAGGCGAAGGATAAATGCAGGGACTCTTCGCAGAGTAAGGGTACCGCAGAATGCCCTTCCTCAGAGCAAGGTGTACTGGGAATTTCTGTGTCCAACTGTACATTGTTGTCAAATTCCTTAAAAAATCCGTATGCTTCTGTGACACTGATACAAACTGGACAGCTTGCGTGAATATTAAACAATAGGAACGATAGAAAATATGCACTAGTGACCCTCAGTGAAGATCTCCGGGGCAGCTTATTTCTCGTCCTTTTTCTCGATCTTGACCCTTGATCTTAACATGTATTAAGTGGCGTGGATTTTCATAAACTCAAATGAGATCTATTTGACAACGATGTTCAAACTTATGGCTTATTACGTGAATTGGACATTTTGCTTGACCGTAAAACTTGACCTTTGACCTTGACCCTCCAGCTTTTTTACATGATAGTTAATCCCTGCAAGTTTCATTTTTCAACGAATAAAATTGTAGCTAGAAAGCTGTTTACAAACAAACACTCAAACACAAATTACAACACAAACAGGGACGAAAATATAACCTTCCAATTTCGGTGGTGGAGGTAAATATAGAAATTGGTCGAACGTGAAATTGACAAACTCCCCCCCCCCCCTCCTCCAACGGATCAGGCTTTCTAAAGAAGAATTCCCTTCCAAAGGTCCCCCCACCAACCCTTTCCCCATGGAAATGTTGCAGGGGTCGCCGTGTCACCGAGGATCCTACAGTGCAATGACTTTTTTTTTTTTTATTATTATTATGCTTTGTTGAAGGGTCCTGTCTACTAAGTGCAGTAACCTCTCAACTACCTAACTTTCCCTTTCATACCTTATTTGCAAATGTTATTTGATACCAACAATGTTCATACGCGTCAAAAATTTGTTTTTTCAAATGTAATGAATTCCGGTTGTAAACTGTGGAAATACATATATTTTTTTTTATTAATAGTTCATTTGATTTTTACATTTTACGTTCGAATGAAAATCTTTGCCCTTTTCTCTCTGCTTCTGAAAGCATAGTCCAGTCTTAAAAGATTTCTTAAAGCCTCGCTTAGTCGGTCCATGTCTTGCATGGGTGGTTTTTCTCCAGTACTTAACCGTTTCACGATTTTATGCTTTAAGAATAGATTATAGTTTTCACATACTAAAGGTGTCTTGGGGCTATCTACCACACACCATTTAACAGTTTCATCATGTCCTTTCTCCCAGAAATTTTATATTATAATATAACCGTGTATTAGGATATAATTAATCTTTCTAGTCACGTAAGAAAGATATCCAAGTTTTTTGATGGATATGTTTTCAAGCTTGTTACACGATGCACGTTTCCCTTTTAGACTGTATTCTCCACTACTGCTTGTTCTTAAAATAATTTATCATTACTTCTCTTATAGGTTATTTATTTCCTTATTTCCTTTCCTCATTGGGTTATTTTCCCATGTTGGAGCCCTTGGGCTGTAACATCCTGTTTTTCTAACCAGGGATGTAGCTTATCTAATAATAATAATAATAATAATAATAATAATAATAATAATAATAATAATAACTATCTCTCTTTCGAGATAAACCCCAAGTTTTGTTCAGGAGTTTCACCAATGAACCCCTTGTCCGTCGACCGCCCTGCTGCCCTCCTCAAGAGTCTTACACAGCCTTTGCTCCGAGTCGACCTCTCACGTCCCCGTGCCGTTTTTGCGGTCTGGCCTCCCGAAGTAGGCAGTTAAAGACGGGATGTAGTGTCAGGTACAAACAAGCGAACGACCTCTTTTAACGACGCCACCGGAGAATCTTTATCTCCTCCTTTCTCAGTGGCCCGAGGATTATTTACTGGCACCGTGTTGGATGTGCTGTACAGTAGGTCTATTACGTTAGTTTTTTAGAGGCTTGTTATTTACTGCTGCTGTTTGTGGTAAGCTCTTCGCTTAGTCGAGACCCATACACGTAGGCTGAGTGACGGGAGGGACATTTATTTCTAACGATTTTTTATACGTAAAACTAGAGAAAAACTTGAAATTATATATATCAATCATCATCATCTCCTACGCCTATTGACACAAAGGCCTCTGTTAGATTTCGCCAGTCGTCTCTATCTTGAGCTTTTATTAATACTTCTCCATTCATCATCTCCTATTTCGCGCTTCATAGTCCTCAGCCATGTACAGTAGATCTGGGTCTTCCAACTCTTCTAGTGCCTTGCGGAGACCAGTTGAACGTTTGGTGAACTAATCTCTCTTGGAGTGCAAAGAGCACAGCTAAACCATCTCCATCTACCCCTCATCATGATCTCATCCACATATGGCACTCAAGTAAACTCTCTTATAGTTTCATTTCTAATCCTGTCCTGCCATTCAACTCCCAATAACCTTATGAGGGCTTTGTTCTCAAATCTACTAAATCTATTGAAGATTGTTTCATTGTCATATCATGACATGTCGATAGAGTAACACCGATCTCACTAAACTAATATATAGTCTGATTTTATATGTAATTACAGGTGATTTGATTTCCAAATTTCACTTGACCTAGCCATTGTCTGATTTGCTTTTTTCAATCTTTCACTAAACTCTAATTCTAAAGACCCTGTATAGGAGATCATAGTTCCTAAATACTTAATGATTCTACCTCATTAATCCTTTCTCCTTCCAATGTTATTTCTTCTGCCATTACATACTCCGTTCTCATCATCTCTGTCTTTCATCTATTTATCTTCAGCCCAACCTCGTGTGATATTTCATGCATTCTGGTAAGCAAGTATTGCAAATCCTCTTGTAGTCTGCTAACAAGGACATCTTCATCAGCATAATCTAGGTCTGCTAAATTCCTATCACCAATCCAGTCCAATCCTTCACCATCTCCGACTGTTCTACGTATTACAAAATCCATTAGGAGGATAAACAACATAGATGACAACACATTCCCTTGGAGTACTCCACTGTTCACTGGAAATTCAGTTGATAAGACTCCATTAAAAATTAACTTTGCGCTTGCTATGTTCATGAACATATTTAAGAGGTATTCCATAATAACGCAGAACTCTCATAAAATTAACCGGTGCACACTATCAAAGGCTTTTTCATATTCCACAAATGCCATCAAAAGTGGATTTCTATATTCTACGCATTGCTGTACAACATGTCTCAAAATGAAAATTTGGTTAGTACAACTTGTAATACCTTTTCTAAACATATACCGTATATTATATATGTATATATATATATATATATATATATATATATATATATATATATATATATATATATATATATATATATATATATATATATATATATAAACAAATGCAGCCGGTTCTAGTTCAATTCAGGACAAAAGCCTCGGACATGTCAATTTATGTCAAGTTTTGCCAGTTTTCTTCACCACGCTGGCCAGTGCGGATTGGTGATGTTATGTGATTTTCGTCTAATCCCTCACAGCTAACCAACCTAGTATGGGTGGCCCTACCTACTACAGTTTTGCTGGTTATAGCGATATTCAAACCCTTTCAACACGTCAAGGTATCCCCACTCAGAAAGGGATATATATGTGTATATATATAATTTTATATCTATCTATCTATCTATCTATATATATATATATATATATATATATATATATATATATATATATATATATATATATATATATAGTTTGTGGATGTACATGTGTGTGTAAAAAAATGCAAGACTTTTAGAGTCCTGAAGTTCAGTCAACTACAGTACATACACCAATTTGGGAAGCTATTAATCTTGGAACCTTCAGCAATTCATAAATCAAAAGACATGTGTTGAGGAAGGAGAAAGGAAGTTAAAGGATGTTACTCAAAGGTCAGGGAAGTATGTCTGCAACTCGGGAAATAGACTTTTCGCTCTGCTTCAAGAGAGTTATTTCAGAAATGGCCCTATAACAGAACAAAATTCTTCCTTCCGACTCTCTTCGTGTGTGTCAGAAAAAGCCTCATTTATAAGAGAGCTGTGAGCATTATCTGATCCTACTTTAAGACTTATAACTTGGCCAGTATCAATAACCATTAAAGTTACTAATTGCTGATAAACAGATCTTAAGTATTCGAAGGTCTCAAAGAGAATCTTGTCATTGAAATCAAAACAGCAAGTGAACTTATACAATCATCATTCCACGCACATGATGTTCAAACGTTGGTTGGTACTGTCCTAGTCCACGCTGTCAAAGTCTGGTGTACTTGTTTGTTTTAAACAAGTTCCAGTTGTTACAAGAACCTGAGCTTGTAACTGGACTCTTTTGGCGCTACTTCCGATGACTTTTTCCCCCGTAAGTCAACAAACGACTGAAACCAGGTGTTCGTTGCTACGAAAGGGGTATAGACGGAAAGTTAAATAAAAAAAAAAAATTGACAAGTTGGAGGTAAATTCTGGTAGGACTCATAATTTGTCAAAGCATAATTTATAGATATATTTGGCAATTGTTGGTGCCTTTATAAAATCTCTGATTGAACTGGCTTTGTTAAATCTGTAAATTTTATATTAAACGTAACAGAAATGGAGCTTTGAATAAAATCTGGAAATAATAAGAAAAACTGTTTTAGCATAAATTAGCTACGATTCCCGACATCAAAAACGGATACACTGGATTATGACAGCAATAGCAAAAAGGAAACAAGAAAAAAAATCCTTGAACGAAATTATGTTAAGAGGTTTCGTGACACTGCCCAATCTTGAACCTTTCCAATCTGGTATTTCGATCATCATTACGGGTGCTTATGTCTCCTCGTGTTTACATCTATCACCAATCGCGTGGATCAGTAGCAAAACATGTACCTAACAAAAATTAAGTATTCGTCGAAAGTGCAGTTCCAAAATCCCTATATAATACCCCTGCCCATCTCAATTTCGGATATTGCTTTTATATATTCAGTTTTTCAACTATTCTTCCCCACTTGGCTCAACTAAGCCAGGTTCAATTCCGCTTGATCAGTAAGCTCAGTCAAACCCGTTTTTAACATCAAATTCTGATTTAATTTGGTACCTTACTTGTAGCATCTATGCATTTTAGTTTGAAGTGGATCTTGAAAGGTTTTATTTAATCTCTTAATTTTGTATTCATTGTGGATGGTCTTGAAATGATTCAGTTTTAATAAAATAATATTACAAAATAACATCGAGATCAGTAACATTTGACGTTGCAGCGACAGAGAAAATTAGACAATCAGTAATGAAATGACTTTTTTTTTTTTTTTCATAGCCCCGACGTGTACAATATCGACCCCCAACTCTGAAAAGAGCTCTCTCTCTCTCTCTCTCTCTCTCTCTCTCTCTCTCTCTCTCTCTCTCTCTCTCTCTCTCTCTCTCTCGCAAAGTATCCTGAATATATACAGGGTCTTTACATAACTCATATAATGCCCGGCCTTTACTTAGTTCTTCACAAATATAGGTAAGCGTTTGAATTCTCTTATTGCTTCGGGTTTTCCTATCGCATTATACCTTCCATCATTAACGAGGTGGAAGTGTAGCAAGGGCACTGTTATCTTATTCCTATCAAAATATAAATATATCAAATTATTCCTTAAAAGCAAAGCTCTCGTATACTGAAGTAAAAGGTTTCACATGTAAAGTTTGAATATACTGAAGCATATCCTCTGTAGCATGGTCTTCCACTTTCTTGGGCTAGAGTTTTCTCTTGCTTGAGGGTAAACTCAGACACTATTTTATGTTTCTATATTTCCTACCTCACTGGGCTGTTCTTCCCTGTTGGGAGCCCTTGGGTTTATAGCATCCTGCTTTTCCAACTAGAGTTGTAGCTTGGCTAGTAATAATAATATAAGGTCAGTCTATTATTCCCAGGCTAATGATAACAATGATATCGATAATCGTAATAACACAAGAGACATTATTGAATTTTCTGCTTAAATCCCATCAAATAAACACAAGAATATAGAACCACTCAAAAACTCCCGTAAAATAAATTCATCAAAATTTCAAACATGTAAGTAATTATTCATAACCAATAAATAGAGATACAAAAAAAAAACAATAAAAGTCTTATAGCCATCAAAGGTAACCTTGATATTTAAAAATGTATCATTCTTCAAACAGTAATTCCGAGTACACGATGAATGATCCTTGAGAAAGCAACTCAGTCCTTTGTTTTTTAATCGGAAAATGTAGCCCGTTTCTTTTAATGTTATTCAAATTACCAGGAATTATGTCTAAAGATAGAGGTTTACAAAGGCATGGCAGAGTTAAACACCTCCAAGTAGATCATTTCAGTCCATTTCTGAGACCAAGAATTTCTTGCTACAAGTTGTTTAGTCATTCTTTATATTTACTTTTTTTTATTGTCATTCAAGGGTTAAGTTTCCTTTTGGTGTCTCTATAATATCAATGGCAATTTCCCTTTGGTGTTTCTATCATATTATGAGTCATTAATTTCAATGCTTGGTAACGAACTAGAAACAATGGTCAATATCACACTATATGGACAGAATGATTAATCTTATTCACATACAAATACAAAATTAACATCATGAAATTCGTATTTATTGCAACAATGCGATTCATAGATATAAACTGAAACTTCTATTCACAACTGGCAAAATAGTCGCATAAAAGTACGAAGGACTGTATATGCGACTGACTTTATCAGTTACACGTACAAGACTTGTGTAGTTATTTTTTTCTTGTTCAAAGCACAAATCAACTTCCAAAAACTTTAAATACTTATGTGTCCATTCTCTTTGTTTTTTCTCAAGTAGTCTACAGTAGACTAGAATTATAGATTTGTTTGTTTTCACGTTTTTCCTCGAAGTCCGTTTATCGTTTTATCCCCCCTTTCTTCCAAAAGTGCATTATCACCTTCGTATTTCCCCCTCTCATATCCGTAAAATAGGTCACCTTATTTCTCAAGTTAATGCACTCAAGGGTCCTTAACTGTACGCATATTAAATGTATGCTGTTTCTTCATCTTAGTGGTGTTTCAAAGACTTGAGAAACCTCCCTTGGAAATGCATACCCAAAACCAGGGTAGCCTGATGTATTATTTACTCATCTCTGGTCATGAATCACTGCCCTCAAAGGCATCCCAGGGACCTTCCATACCGGCTGGGGCATAACTGGGCATTATGTTTATCTGGCATATCAAATCCTTGTGCCCGTTACCCTATGAAATATTGTTATGACCGTCTCACCTCCACTATTGTGTCACATCCCACCCGCGCCAAATCTCGCTCCTTTTTCCAAGGATGGCGGGAATCTCAACTATTTCCTTATTTGTTTTTTTCTCTAATATTTTACCGCTTTACATCGCCCATATCGTCCCGTCGAGTGTGTTTTAGATGTCTTCTTTTGCTAGGGCTTGTAAGAGATGAAGGGTTTTGTCTCTAGCCCTCAAAATAAACAATAAATGTTTTATTTCTCGGGGATAACCAGCCGCGAGGAATGCGATCAATTGGCAACTGAGCCAGCGTGGGAAAAACGCAGTTAGAATGTAATCCCAAGAACTTGTTCCGGTGAATGTCCAATACGCGTCGCATTCAGGTGACCATTGTCCCTGATGTTTTCCTTGTGAGCCCTAGAGAGGGGGAGGAGGAAAAACACCTCGGTGGCGGACCCTTCCTCCGTGTTCCGGTAGGGTCAAAGGGGAAGAATGCGAAGGGAAGATGACGAGAGTTGTGGGTGTGGGAGAAGGAAGAAATAAAAAGTAGGAAGCGTTTGTATGAACAATTGAAGCGAATGGTAGATAAACAACTCTTAATGAAAAAAACAATAACGTTGAACGATAGCATTAAGCTACAGCCTTAGTTGGGAAAGCAGAATACTATAAACCCAGTGGCTCCACAGGGAAAATAACCCAGGGAGGAAAGAAAATTAGGAAACAGGATGTAACGGGAGCATTTCGAAAAAAAAATATATCCATCAAAATTTCTAATGGAAACAGAAGCCCAAGCAGCGCCAGCGTAGAAAAAGAAATTAAAAAGCGATGCCCTTTGTCCTCCAAAACACCTGGCAACGTTACGTCAAAGGACCAGAGCTGTCTGGATGTTCTTTGTCCCTCATTATTCATTTTTCATTTCACGGTCAGCTGACCGAAGACTGTTCGCGTAATTCTTTGTTCGGTGACCTAATTTTCCCTTTGGGTTTAGCTCGCCCATAATCTTAGCCGATTACGATTTGATTGTTTCAATATTTTTTTACTTGTTTTTTTTTTTTTTTATTTGTAATAATTACTTTCATCTATTTAATTTTATGTACCATTTGTTTAACTGATAATTTAACGTAAATTCCGTTTTTGAAATTAACAGCAATGATGGTAACATTAGCTTCAGAAAACTCCTTTGCTATGCATTAACTAAATTAGGAAATAACCAGTGTTAACTATATGGTTGTATCCAACCATTCCATAATAATGATTTTTACTTTAATGATTTTTTTTCTTTGCCTTCCATCAATATTTCACCAAACTCATTTCAGTGGCCGTTTGAGAGAAATTTAGAAAACTAGCGCAAAATGATTATTCAGAATGAATCTTCCAGTTGATTGATAGTGTAATATTTTCTTGCATCATTTACGTATTTTATCGTGTGTTGAGTCTTAATAATGATAATCCTTTTCTCAGTGGGGATACCTTAGGTTGGTGAAAAGTTTTGTATATCGCCATGAGCAGTAAAGTACACTGAATGACTAAAGTCTCCCACCATCACCAACTGCCAGTGAACAGCGTGGTGACGAAAATTGACAAAACCCAAAAATGACTAAGGGCATGTCTGAAGCTTTGAAAGAGTTAACAATACTCCGAATAATAATAATACTAATAACAACAACAACAGTTATAACTGTTTTTCGCCCCAATGTCTGTCATTTCGCTCAACCCCCGTATTCCATCCCACATCTTAATTTCCCACGCCTTCCCTGCCATCCGTACCTCATCTTTTCCCTTTCTTTTCTCTTCCCATCCATTCCCTTACCTAACCCAGCAACCTCTGGTCACCAGGTACCAGGATAAGGAAGAAAGGGGAAGGAATAAGGACGCTGATTCCACCCCCACCCCCTCTTTCCCCCTTGTGACCTTGTCTGCGGTCATTAATTTTTCCTTATGCCTGAAATTAACGTTTCTGATTTGCTATGAAGATTACTGTATTAGGACACTGCTCCTGTAGTCGTTGGTAATAATTCAAGATTTATATGATATAATAACTATTCAATATTACAATATAAAATATTCTTCATGTAGTCTGGACTATTAAACGTTTATGAAGATGATAATGATAAGAATTTGTATAATTATTACACTGACTCCATCGAGGTAAGCGAGGGATATTGTTTTTGGAAACTTCTCTTGTCTGTGGATTTGTTTGTTTATTTAGAAGCAATTTTTTTATATGTAAGTAAAATCAAGGTTTCCAATTTGCGGTAGAATATAAGCATCTGTGATACCTCATAATTCGAGAATTATGATAATGATAATACGTAATAATAATTTGTTTATTTATTCGTACCTAATCCAATGACTTTTTCTAGATACATTACTGATTAATACCAAGTATTACGAAAATATTTATAAATTATAAAAAATATTAACAGCTACACAATAACTGTGTTTTTGTGTTTTATATAGCCATTTTAATCAAAGTTAGATATGAATTCACCCAACGTGATTGAAATCGTTATCATTACGAAAAAAAAAAAAAAAAAAAAAGACGACAAAAAAGCATTAGTCCAGAATACGTTCATTTTTATGTTTCCTTTAGTTCGTGAACGAACACTTTTTATACCAACAATGCATATGATTTTTATTAGATTGGAGCTTGTACAACTGACCAATTTTTACAGATCAGGGGGAGCTCTCTCTCTCTCTCTCTCTCTCTCTCTCTCTCTCTCTCTCTCTCTCTCTCTCTCTCTCTCTCGTTATGGCAGTTCACTTATTGTTACTAAAGTGTGAAGTTTCTCCAGAAAAAATCCAAGAATGATGCAAAGAATATATTTTTTTTTTCATAATAAAGAAAATGTAAACACCATCATCGAAAGGTATTATTGTAATATTCAATAATGAGCATTAGGAGGTTCCATGTGTTCTTCAGTTTATTATCTTTCGTGTGAACTGTTTTTTCAAGTGTTATCGTAGAACGACAGCTTTTCTCTCTAGATATTACTACGATTCTCACACCATCAAAGTTGAACCCCAGCACACATTTTAGGGATTATAATTAATTTCCAATGTAAATGTCTCTCTAGACTTATTTGAATGTTATTAAATGGTTTTCTCTTCTAGGATAAGAACTCTTTGCCCTTAATTCGTAATCTTTATATTTTTCGTCACTATTAACCAATTTTCTTACATAAAACTAAACAAAAAACGTCGATGAAAAGTATTGGCAAGCTATTGCATTAATATTTATCCGTCTTTTAACTGCGATTGTTCCCTCAATCCTCCTCCATATAACGTTGCGACTGTTCCCCCATTCCTCCTCCAACATTGTGACTCCCCCATTTAACGTTGCAACTGTCCCCCCCACGCCTCCCTCTAAAGTTGCGACTGTTCCACTCATTCTCCTCCATCTAACGTTGCGACTTTTACACCTTTTCTCCTCCATCTAACGTTGCGACTATTCCCCCATTCCCCCTCCATCTAACATTGCGACTGTTCCCACATTACTCCTCCATCCATCTACCATTGCAACTGTTCGCACATTACTCTTTCATCTACCATTGCGACTGTTCCCTCATTCCTCCTCCATCTACCATTGCGACTGTTCCCACATTACTCCTCCATCTACCATTGCGACTGTTCCCACATTACTTCTCCATCTACCATTGCAACTGTTCCCTCATTCCTCCTCCATATAACATTGTGACTGTTTCCCCATTACTCCTCCATCTACCATTGCGACTGTTCCCATATTACTCCTCCATCTACCATTCCGACTGTTCCCATATTACTCCTCCATCTACCATTCCAACTGTTCCCATATTACTCCATCTACCATTCCAACTGTTCCCATATTACTCCTCCATCTACCATTCCAACTGTTCCCTCATTCCTCCTCCATCTACCATTGCGACTGTTCCCTCATTTCTCCTCCATCTAATATAGCGAGAGTTCTCCATTCCTCCTTCTCATCTAATACTGTGACTGTTCCATAATCCTCCTAAATCTAACACTACGACTGTTCCCCAATCCTCCAACACAACACTGCAACTGCTCCCCCATTCCTCATACATCTAAGACTGCGACTGGTCCCCCAACGATCTTACATCCCACATTGTGACTGTTCCCCCATGCTCCTCCATCTAACATCTCAAGTGTTCTTATTCCTCCTCCATCTAACATTACGACTGTTCCCACATTTTTCCTCATTCTAACATTGTGACTGTTCCTTCATTTCTCTTTCATCTAACATTGTGAATGTTCCTCCATTTCTCCTCCATCTAACTTTGTGACTGTTCCTCCATTTCTCCTCCGTGTAACATTGTGACTAGCCCTATTTCTACTCCATCTAACATTGTGAATGTTCCCTCATTTTTCCTCCATCTAACTTTGTGACTGATCCTCCATTTAACATTTTGATTGTTTCCCCATCTCTCCTCCATCTAACATTGTGAATGTTCCCTCGTTTCTCCATTTCTCCTCCATCTAGCACTGTGACTTCCGCCATTTCTGCACCATCTAACAATGTGACTGTTCCTCCACTTCTCCTCCATCTAACATTGTGAATGTTCCCTCGTTTCTCCATTTCTCCTCTATCTAGCACTGTGACTTCCGCCATTTCTGCACCATCTAACAATGTGACTTTTCCTCCACTTCTCCATCTAACATTGTGAATGTTCCCTCATTTCTCCTCCATCTAACTTTTTTGTTTATTCCTCCATTTCTCCTCCATCTAGCATTATGACTTCCCCTATTTCTACTTCATCTAACAATGTGACTGTTCCCCCATTTTTAATCCATCTAACATTGTAACTGTTCCACCATTTCTCATGTATCATTGCGACTGTTCGCCATTTCTCCTCCATCTAACTTTGTGACTGTTCCTCCATTCCTTCTCCATCTAACTTTGCGATTGTTCCCCCGTTCCTCCTCTATCCAACATTGCGACTGTTCCCACATTCCTCCTCCATTCAACATTGCGACTGTTCCACATTTCTTCTCCATCTATAATTGCGACAGTACCCCATTACTCCTCCATCTAACATTGTGAATGTTCCCCTATTTCTCCTCCATCTAACATTGCGATTGTTCCCCTATTCCTCCTCCATCTAACTTTGCAAGTGTTTCCCCCATTTCTCCTCCACCTAACATCGCGATAGTTCCCCCATTCCTCTTCCACCAACATTACGACTGTTCCCACATTTCTCCTCCATCCAACATTGCGATTGTTCCCCTTTTCTCCTCCATCTTAAATTATGATTATGTGAACGAGGTAATGAGAAATGATATATGTACATATATTGATTAAAATTACACAATTATTTATCCAATGGGTTTGACTACAATGGTCTTGGGTAATCAAAAACATTACTCACGCTAACCGACGGAGCCCTTTCTCACTGGTTATGTATCTTTGGAGTACTTGCGGATTATATGGATCCGTCCAAAGGCTTGAATATAGCGGTAGTTTTAACGCGTTAAAGCAACGCAAAGGAAATTATACTAAATTCATATAAGCGTGTGTATATATATATATATATATATATAATTCAAATAAGCCATATATTTTAATACCTTAATGTCTGGATTCTCTTACGACCTCAGGATCAGAGTCCCTAGGCGAAACCACTCACAATAGCTTCTGGCCGGCCAGAAGCTATTGACTTTGAGTGTCGTCACTGTCATGCCAGCTTCCTGGACCTGGGTTCGATTCCCTGGCTATAAGCTATTGTATTTGAGTGGTTTTGCCTTAGGAATCTGATCCTGATGTTGATAAGAGAATCCAGACATTAAGGTATTAAAGTGAATATATATCACTAACACTCGTGATTTCAATCTGCATAAATATCAATCACAATGGCATTAAATACCGAATTCTATCTTGGGAATATATATCCACTGGAATAGCTTCTGGCCGGGCTGAGATTCGAACCCCTACCTATTCAGCCGAAATCCATACCTGAGAGGCCAGAAGCTATTACCATAAAATGAATTCCAGTGGATATATATTCCCAAGATAGAATTCGGTATTAAATTTCATTGTGGTTCATATTTGCATTAAGGTATTAAAATATATGGCTTATTTTAATCTGAAAAACACGCCTAAATGTGCAAAATTTACCATATATATATATATATATATATATATAGACAGAGAGAGAGAGAGAGAGAGAGAGAGAGAGAGAGAGAGAGAGAGAGAGAGAGAGAGAGAGAGAGAGAGAGGGGGTTATTTAGCACATTTTTAAACCATTTTAAACAGACGTTTATATTGTTGTTTATAATTATGTAGGCAATTACTGCTAAGATATATAATCTTTATTACTATCTTGAACTTTTTTTTATAATTCTCATAAATTTACTCAAGCTGATAAATCCGTGACTTTTCCTTGAAATCTTTGAACAGGAAAAATGATTTTTAAAGGTTAGGGAAATAAAAGAAAACGAGGTACTTTGACTGAAGTGTTAATAATGGTCAAAGGAGGAGGAGAAAGAATGAAAAAAAAATGATGGGTGTAGGGGGTGGAGTGTTGTTGAACAGCAGGGGGCGCTGTCAACCCCTCTGACGTCTTCCTGATGGAATAAATCCGTGTTTACCGACCTAGTGGGTGGTGTCTTAACCCAACCGATGCCGCCGCTGAGGCCTCCCACTAAAACTATGCCCTGGCCATGTACTTCTTTCTCCACCCAACCTTTATATCATATTATAATAATCTCTCGAGTTTACGCTATATCATATAAATGGACAAAAAAATAATAGACTGTATAGTTTGGATGGTATTTTATGCACTCAGGGTTATGTGTATACTTTTCATGTCCCCTTATTGTGTTATATCTTGGTGTTCCAGGAATATGAACGAAGTCTCTGGGTCAGTATTTTTAAATGTTTTTATGGTGAACAGGCTGATAAAAGTCTCTTTTTATAGTTTTTATATGAAAGATCTATTTAAATGTTGTTACTGTTCTTGAAGTGATAATAATAATAATAATAATAATAATAATAATAATAATAATAATAATAATAATAATAATAATAATAATAATAATAATAATAATAATAATAATAATAGGAAATGTACCTCTCCCAATGCCTCATTAAGATCGTGAACTATTTCTTGCATTTGCTTCATATTCAAGCAAATGTATGGAATCATCATTGTGTACGTATGTACATTTGCACCTTGCTTTTATTTTTTCCTTTGCGTTGCTTTAACACTTTAAAACTACAAGCACATTCAAGCCTTTGGACGTAGTCCATATCATCTTCAATTTACTTCTATTTTATTATGATGTATTCTCAACGATCGAACTTGCATGGCTATATTCAAGAAATCAGGCTGTTATTATCTTAACACCATAACTGCCTATACTTCGGTTATTATTATCAATGGGATACGATGGTATGCGTAATAATTTCTTTATGGAATGTATGAAATGTAATGTATGCTTTTTTTTTTTTTTTTTTTTTTTTTTTTTTTTTTTTTTTTTTTTTTTTTTTTTTTTTTTTTTTTTTTTGGAATACTTTAGTGCCTTTTGAAAATTGTAATAACTTATAATATAACTAAATACTTTTTTATGTCTTGATTGGCTTCTTGTTGATTTTTAACAATTTTCTTTTAAAGATTTAACTGCTGTAATTTAATCTTTGATATTTATCATAACGGTTTGCTTTATTCTACATTTTTTTTTTTTACATTTACAAAACAAATACGCGATGAACTTGAAATAATTCCTAATTGGCAGTAACACAAATGTTAACATTTGATGAATTCGAAAAATGTCGCTCAGTAGAATGCAGTTTTTTTTTTTTCACTTGATGTTTATTAATATCATAGGCATTAATTTACACTCCTGGTATACTGTATACATTAACCATTGAAATAAAATATGTCACGTTAGTTTCCAGAATTCCCATTGGTCGATAAAACTTCAAATGGGTCTTTTATTAATAAACACTGGATTACCGACCCAAGTAAACACTGAATTAGGGAAAAAATATGAATTTCTGTGTTAAGTTCATCCGACATTTCAAAAATATTTATTTACTTTGAATATTACTTACGTGTTATACTTTATATCGGAAAAATTACTCCGTGTTATATACTTTATAACGAACACATTTCAATGGAATCACAAACGAAGGGGTACTGAATTTTGCCCAAGCAATATGCAAACCTGAAACAAAGAAGACCTCTTCATACCCCCACTAACCCACAGCAAAAATTTCACTTATTTTCTTTGATAGTTCTTTCTCTTTCTTTCTGTCTCCCTTCCGGTCGTAGAACATCCATCCCCCTCCTCCTCATCATCACCATCATCAACACCCTCGCCCACAGTCAATCCATGACCCCCCCCAAAAACAGATAGACAAGATTCCCCCTCCCCCCTTCGTCTCCTACGCATACATGCACGGTTCGCGAATGCCACACCCCTGCGCTCCCATCCCTTATTTTTCAGCCCCTCCCTTTTCTCTCTCCCCACTCCCCCTCTCTCTCTCCCCCCTTCCCTCTATCTATATTTTTCACCACGTGTGTCTTGTCTTTAAGCCGCAATTTATCTAATAATTTCTCATTTGTCCCAACTAACCGGGAGTTCTCTCTCTCTCTCTCTCTCTCTCTCTCTCTCTCTCTCTCTCTCTCTCTCTGCGCCCTGTTGAATTCATAAATGGTCGCTCGTTACATTGTTTATGCATAACCGCTAAAGCATATATATAATCTTTTTTTTTCAATTTTCCCTCTGATATTGCATGACGCAACACTCAAGTAGGCAATCACGTTGACCCGAACATTTGCATCACGAATTATGAGTTCGACATTGTTTTTTTCGAGTTGAATATCTTAGCGTGGTCGTTATGTGCGGCACTGGTGTGTTCGTATTTGTTTGGAAAAAAAAAAAAAAGATTAATTCAAACTGAGGAAAAATTATTTAGTATAATTCAACTCAAACAATAGCTTCTAGATAATTAAGATGTGTCCCGCATGTATTTCTAATATAATATATATATATATATATATATATATATATATATATATATATATATGTGTGTGTGTGTGTGTTTGTGTGTATATATATATAAATATGTATGTATGTATACACACACATATATACATACATACTTACATACATATATATATATATATATATATATATATATATATATGTGTGTGTGTGTGTGTGTGTGTGTGTGTGTGTGTGTGTGTCCAATGTAAACGTCAGACAAGTATTAACTCTATTAACTAGTAGAAAAATATCTAATCTGGAAAAATGCCCAAAAAAATAAATTTTCTCATTTCACGAATGTCTTTATTACGAACGACTGTGTCTCATTAATAACCTCCGGGGATGTTTCCATGTGTTAGTAGGTGCGACACCTGGTCATAAGGCAGCTAAATCCTCACTTCACCACATCCACATCAACTCTCACTTGTCGGCTCATAGCGCCACACCCTGTCACACCGATTGATGGACTAAACCATGTTAGTGGCTACACTGCTTTGTAGGTTAGTCTCTTGAAACAATGGGTATAGTTGCTTCCCTGAGAATGGAACTTACAGTGAGCATAAGCATTGAGGCGAGTCAGAAAACTTACTTTCGTCAGCGATAGCAATATAGAGCCGCCTGCTCGGTTGTCTGGTTTTACCCTTCCCATTAAACATTAGGAGACTCGGTCAAGTTTGAGAATCCAGGCACATGCCCGAGCCTTCATCTCACTTTGATAATCTAACTAGGCAAGTTCATCGTTCCTTATCCTCGATGGGGTAGAATGATGGGATCAATTCCATCTTAGTCGAGTCTCGCACAAGAGTTGCTTGAATCCGGTATGATTAGCTGCTCCTATTAGATTCAGTTGCTCTTGTGTGGGCTGGAATTATCCTCGTCTTTGGAAGCCGCTTTTACTGGTGAACTGTTCATAGCTCACCCTTAAAAGAGGGGACCCTAGAAATATTATCTACACTTGAGCTAGATGTCCAGCAAAGGACATTCAGAGAACTTGCATTGTGATCACAAAAATAACCATGAACTAATCACGGGAACCTGTAACTTAAGGACTCTCCAAAATCAGAATACTGTCAAAGTTTGAAGACCACTCACGAGAACTGCAATAATTGCGAACGAACTTGATATATGCAATATAGAAATTGCTTTACTAGGTAAGGCTTGCCTTCCAGATGTAGACACATCCATAAAAGTGGATGAGAGATAATCTGTTTATGATGGGACTAATCAAAGACTTAACTTACAATTCACCATGATAATTTTCCTGTCAAAACCAAAAGACTTGCATCCATACCAGACAAAAACTTACTTACGAAATTATCATCATCATCATCGCCTACGCCTACGCCTACGCCTATGGGAAAATGACGTTTCTTTACAATTAATACCCAAATCCCAACCTTGGATGTTGATGAAATAAGTAAAGTCCAACTCAGTATTCAAAATCGAAAATAAGCTAAAAAAAAAAAAAAAAACCATACATGCAACCAAAACCCAACCACTTGTGCATTCTGAATGACGTCATAGCTAGGCAGAGCCACACTAATGATGTAAAAAAAATTGAGTGATGTGTGTGGCAGTGTTTTGGACAAATCATCGACAAGTGAGATACCTTTTAAAATTCAAAATTGGACCTCAAATCCAGTAGACAGCATCCAAGGCATTGAACTGTCCTGTCATGTAAAAGGCAGGTAACAAAGAGATCTTTTCTTCCTCAAATTATCGAGGGCTTCTCATTGATAACTGACATTCCTTAGGAAGATCCAAACACTGGGTAAGAAAAGCTCTAAAACTTGTAATATTCAGCAGGAACAACAATTAGCTTCAACAAGCCGCCTCGTGCAGACTTGAGGGACAAAGTCAAATACTTACACTATAGAACTGCTTGTAGGTTGAAAAGACTTTTAAAGAGTTCGATTCATAGGGCGGGATAATCTCCTGCTTTTAATAATAATGATGAGGAAAAGACTTAATCCTTTCCGTTAAAGTAATGTTTGTCTCTTATATAAAATTGGATATTGCAGTAAAGCAAATATCTCGCTTTATTGATGAAAGAAATGTTACTAAAACTGGCCTTCAATTTGAAATATATATACCAGAAGTTCTCTCCTGAAATAAGATTTTTTTTTTGTTAAGTGTTAAATACCAATATAAATTTCTATGCAATTTGGAGCCTTTTGATTTCTATTTGTTAGTTTAGTTTTGATAGAAACATTTCTTATAATTTTCAGCAAAATTCCTTTCATGTTCACTATGTACAGTATATTTTTGTAAGCATCATGCGGACTTAGAATAACGATGTATATGAATTATAAATGTATTCAACAGATAGTATATGATTAGTTAAAAGCCTTTCCAGTTCCATGCATGATACGAATGTGTTAAGACTTCTTAATTAAGGAAGTAAAGGTTCATACATTTATAGTATGTACCATCTAAGAGGTGTGGTCTGAGTTCTCTCTAATCAATCAAAATGTATGATGAAATAGCGCGTATTAAAAAAGTCATTCAAGACGAGAACTTGACAGATGAATTTCATATTTGCTCTTATCCGTATTTCTTTTTCTTTTATTAAATGTCTCATTTTCCTGATTGCTCAGATCATGACAATATTATTAGTTAAAATTAATTTTAAAGTATTGAAGTGTAGGAAATGTGAATGATTCCCCTCCAGATAAAAAATCTAGTATTACACATCGATAAAAAATAGATAAATCTTATTATATGAAGCCACAACTCTCTTATGATGCAACTACTGCAAGTCCCATCTGTTGCAAAATAAAAGATCTTCTCTGCTTTATAAAGAAAATAGT